>NC_056746.1:1099380421-1099437921 GCF_019279795.1 Protopterus annectens
TGGCTACTGACAGACATCCTAAGGGCATCATAGTACAGTACCACTGCTAGCACAGTAATGCTGCTGTGGACTACAGCAGAGATATGGCCAATATGTGGACAGTCTGACACACTCTGGACAGTCCAGAGGTATATGCAGAAAGCCCTTAGTGCAATACATGTGGACTAAGCCTGACAATGTGGATGTTAACAGCCATGTAGATGGGTATAACACATAACTACTGGTATACATTTGCCCCCATAGGTTATGCATTTGCACACCCCTGTCTGTCCTGACACATAATAACCACTGGTACAGAGGTGCCTTGGCCACAAACTACCCACCAGCTATTGATATACATCTGTACAGCATCCCACTGCTTTGTCTGACATACATGACTGTTTATGGTGGCCCGGCAGCAGTACATCTGGCAAGTATCTGGACATGACATCTCACTGGGTAAGTACACTAAGCTAGTAGGCATGTAACAAAGCACTGTGCAGGCTACAGGCAGACTGGCTCTACACTGGCCTACATTTCCTATGGGGGAATACACATGTACCCTCATATGTAGCAGGCTCTACAGACATGTCACAGCACAGAGTAACAGACACTAGTGTGAAAGTGCATAACCACAACCAATGTGAACACAACCACAGCTACATATTGTAAGCTAGCATAATATTACAGTATATGGACTATCTGTTCAACACCATCCTCATATGTGCCACTCACACACTACCCATACATGTACTGGGCCACTACACAGTGTGGTCCGATGCCTGTTTGTGGTATGGGACATGTGTGTGTTTGGCCCTACAAACATGTAAGCCAATAGGATAACATACAGTGGAGCAGCATGTAACATCAGATAAAAGAGGACCAAGAGCAATGACATCTACCACAGTCTGTACACAGGCCAAGGTGCATATTAACAATACACACACTGTCGACAATCACCATAAGTACACAGACCTCAGTACTGTACACACAACCACAGAATGTCCAGGTTATGTCATCAAATATATCTCCTACTATACATAACGTGTAGCAGTCTGATATCTCACTGGCTTATCAGATATGATGTCAATAAATATGGTGTACAGCACATATGTACCTCTTACTGCATGACATATGTACAAAGGTTGACAGAGCTGTGACTGGAGGCACAAACACAGGGCCGATATTGACATGTTGCTATGATAACCTCATACATTTACTGTTGTAACAGGGTTTGTAGCAACATATGTCCTATGAGGGATATGAAGTCAGTAACTCTCACGGCTGTCACCATCTACAGACTGCAATCCTCACACTACCTTCTGCAGTTCACAGATAGGTGCTCTGTGGGTAACACAAGAAACAAAAGACACCACACACTGCCCAGTCTGCAGATGACCCTACAGATGGGAGTTTCCTCATAAACATAGCAATGACATGACAGGTATTAAAACGTGTAGGACAGACATATCCACACACACTCTGTTAAACCAGCATTACTCCAATCGCAGTATAGCAGCACTTACAGTCTGTAGTCAAGTCAGGCACATCTCCCTCCTGTGTGTTGGCCTGTTTCTACAGTGTATGTTGTTAGATGTAAAGATCCAATCCATCTGTGATGCTGTTTGCCAAACAAAAGATCTAGTTCCTGCTCACAGTGCATGAAAAGGCCCAACACCAATGTGATGTTCCTAGATATTGGAGTGTGTTTCCATGCAATTGGCTATGGGAATGTTACCACAGCTGTTCCACATGCAATCATCTAGAGTAAGGCTGCAATTCATGCAGTGGCCATCAGCTGATCATGAGCATCACTTACAATACACATGCTGCTGCCTAAGCAAAGCAGGTGTAGGTCTCCGCATCCACCAGAGAGGGAGTGAGAGAGGCAGACAGAGGCAAAGTAAAATCAGGGAGGGATGGGAGAGTAAAACTTAAGCATGTTTGTGTCACACACCTACCAGCACAGAGTATCAAACCCCTGATGACTATGTAGTGCTATCACATTGCTAAGCAGTTATCTGATGCGTCACAGAGATTACATGTTGAGGAGCAATCAAAACATATATGTGATGGTGAGTGGCATCTGCAACAGGGATATGGTAGCTATACGGTAGGTGTAGTACAAGTGCCTGTCTGCATGAACTGGTGCCAGTATCAACACAGCCACACTCTTACAGACACACACACACATTGACACACATGGCAGGGCCAGGAATACAACTCATCATTAGTGAGATTGCCATAACACATTACTGTGCAGGTATCACATGCACCACAGGGGTCATACAGAGGTTATATGGGCAAAGGGTATGTGGAGGTGTCTGACATTAGACAGCATGCTTCAGTATGCCAATGGGGGTTGTAGTGAGTGTGAATGTGATCATACAACACGCACACACACACACACACACACACACACACACACACACACACACACACACACAGTGCCACTACTCACATGCGTGGGTGCATGGCTTCATGGGTGTGTAGTGGTCGATTGTGCTAGACAGCTATACAAGGCTAGGGGATGGGTATACCTTGGTATCAGCCCATATGACAATGGTTTGCATTGTGGCTCAGGGGTGTAGTTTCAGGATTTTCCCACACAGGTGGGTATTGTATTCACCATCCAGTCAGCTGGGTGGCTATTGTGTGTGGCCAATGGTGTGCATTGCTTGCCATGTATGTGTTCCTTAGTCCATGACATGGACAGTGTCTAGGATGTGCACACCTCCCACATGCATGTACAGTGACATGTGGAACTGTACCTGGGGTGTCTGGCCCATGTTGTGTACACAGATTATCATCAGATGTGCCAGTTCTGGCCACATGTGGTGGGAACTGGTAATGGACAGCAGGTTTACCCTGCACCTACATTGATAGCATGATACCGGCATTCACTGGTGTCAGTGCCATCTGTCCATACAGGGCATGTTTGCAGGCATGGTATGTCCTTTGTGGGTCACATTTGATGGCACCATAGTTGTTGCAGGTGTCCAATGGGGAACATGGGGAAGGTGCACTGTTGGCATGTATGTGTCTATTGGACAGATGGACAGGGTGCCATGCCCTCTGTAGCCCACTGCAATCACACCATAGTTACTATAAGTGGGCAATATACAGGGTACTACCAACATAGCAGCTGTTGCCTAGGCAAGTGTGTGTGTGTTTGAGACATGGGTTGAGAGGTTCACTGGGTAATATTATGGTTGCTAACTTTGTTTGCCTGGCCTTGATGTCACATGTATGGGTATGAATTTGCACCCCACCTCTTGGCTATTTCACATCTGTTATCCCTGTATGGTGGACATTGTGATACTAGGGCCACCATATAAGAAATTTGCAAAACCGCTCCACATTGAGCCCAATTGTTACACACTCACAACCATCTCCACACAGGATACGAGTTACAAACACACACACACACACACACACACACACACACACACACACACACACACACACACACACACACACACACACACACACACGCACACACACGCACACACGCACACACACACACATACGCACACACGCACACACACACACCTGTCATGTCTGGGAACTCCTACCCAACTAGTTTATTACACTACAGAACTATGCAGTTATAGGGCGTGCCATGGAGATTACTGGAGTACTCCTTCCCCAAAGGTGTATTTCACATTGGATGACATCAGCAGGATTGCCAAAGTAGGGCATTCGAATTGTAGTGAGTGTGGCTAGGTTAAAATGCATTGCTCCCTACACAGACATTGAAACACACACAAAACATCCACAACTGACATGTGTGGGAATAGAACCCCTACTAGATTTCTATATAACACTACAGCATGAAGCTGTTATAGGACACACCACGGGGATTACTGAAATACTCTTTCCCCAAAGCTGTATTTCACAATGAATGACATCAGCAGGACTGCCAAAGTAAGGCATCTGAATTGTAGTGAGTGTGGATAGCCTAAAAAGCATTGCTCTCTACACACACACACACACACACACACACACACACACACACACACACACACACACACACACACACACACAGTTGCCATGTTTGGGATTAGAACTCCTACCTAACTAGTTTATTACATTACAGCAGTATGCAGGTATAGGACGTGCCATAGAGATTACTGGGCTACAACTTTCCAAAAGGTGTATTTCACAGTGTATGACATCAGCAGCCTTGACAAAATAGGGCATTTCAGTGAGTGTGACTTGCCTAAAAAGCATTGATCTCTACACAGATGGTGACACACACACACACACACACACACACACACACACACACACACACACACACACACGCACACACACACACACACACACACACACACACACACACACACACACACACACACACACACACACACACACACACACACACACACACACACACACACACACACACACACACACAGTTGCCATGTCTGGGATTAGAACTCCTACCTAACTAGTTTATCACACTACAGCAGTATGCAGGTATAGGAAGCACCACAAAGATTACTGGCCTACACATTTCACAAGGGTGTATTTCAAAGTGGATGACCTCAGCAGGCCTCAGCAGGCTTTTCATAGTACGGCTATGGGGAGGGCAGTGTGTTTGCTTGGGCCATAACCCATTCATCTAGAGGTTGACACACCACACGTGGGCACATGCAGGGTTATATTCCACAGGTAAATGTATACAGCTGCTAGATGACTAATTCCTTGTACAGTCATGTTGCACAGCTAGCACTTGCACCACATAGTCCATCATGCTGGCAGGTACCAGTAGCTAAGATCCACAGTGAGTAACATCCAAACCTCATGTTATTGTAGCCATTTGGCTGTGTGCTGGGTGGAACAGGCTTCATACTAGATGGCCCCTTGTGACTGTCACTCGCTTCCACACATCTGTGTATGTCTACTTTTGGATTTTTATAGTGTGTTGTCCTTGGATATATGCCTGTATTCCTATTCAGTGTATGTGCAAAGCATGAGTGCTGCATACTGAGGAGTGTCTGCACTAACATCTGCAAATGTCAGATATGTTCGGTCCACTGTTGTTTGCAGAGATGGCCCTTCATTTGTTTAAGTGTGTGAGCATGCCCAGTATGACCGTTTGGTATGTTGGCTGACATTGCCTTCATTTCTCTAAGTGTGTGAGCATGCCTTGTATGCCCTTCTGTATTGAATGTGTGGATTGATTCCAGGTAGTTTGTACTGTAGTGCAGAACTTTGTGTTGTACACCTACAGGTAGCATACTGTCTTTGCAGGATATCCATCAATCATTTGGCAATATGGGGACAAACTGTGCAGGGGATAGTGTGTACTGTAGGTGATTGTGTCTGTGCTGCTTCAGCTGCATGGTACTGATGTTAGCAGAGATATTCAGACATGTGTACTATTATACACAGTGATGTTTTCTGTCCTCATGTACTGTCAGGTGGACATTCTTGCTCACAGTGATGACTTGGGGGACAAGGGTGACTGCATCTGTGTCCAGTATTGTGGGCGGCCACCTATGTATTCATGATAAGTTATGCCATTCTGGAGAGGGAGCTGCAGACACTTGGTGCTGGGTTTGTGTATCCAGTTCAGCATCTTGGTACAGTGCTGGCAGAGGATCCCATACTTGTCCGCCCATCAACATGGCAGTATGGCCTTATCTTGCTTTGGCACTGCCTCACAGCTGTACAGATTTACATATGTTAGCCAGAGGCAGGGGCCATGGCTCAGAACATTTACCCTATTGTGGTGTACGGGCAGGTGTGTAGCCACCTATTTATGTGTTTGCAGCCAGGGATAGTGTGCACACAGCTTGGTGTTGGACCCTGCACATTCCATGCTGCCCACGTTCCCACACCCCCCCTCTGTTATTCTAACCTCTTTCATACATTATGCATATATTCTCTGATATTTTCCCTAAGGGTATCACCACATCACAGGTGTGTGTTAATATTGGTCCACAGTTCATGCAGTGGGACATGGTGGACATGTTACTGTGGTTTGTCCACATGGCCTTGCATATGGTTTAAATGGAGTTTGTTATGTTGTTATTTGGATGTCCATGACATAACATGCATTGGCACAACGTGTGAGACACAGGCCTTTGACAGGTGCCTGTGGGGCATTAGATGTTGATGCAGGCCAGATGTGGCAGGCCATTGCATTCTGTCAGTCCTAATTCTCCTGGGGTGACAGGGTAGATGTGATAGTTGTTCATGCTTCTTGAACTGTTTTAAACTGTTTAAAGTTATTTTTGCACCTGCACTTTTAAAGTTTGTCCTGTTTGTTGCATTTACCTGTTGAGGCTACACACTCAAGTGCGCTAGCCTGTGTTACATATTTATTGCATTTTCCTGCTGTTTGTTGCAAAAAACAAAAAAAAAAAAACAAAAAAATTATCCTTGTTTCCCGTCTTTCCTGACCTAGAGTAGTCCAAATACAGGCTTTGCTGTATTCTGGACTTTTGGAAAGTTCCTGTGTTGCCCATTTCCTTTCTTGGATAAAGGGAGGCTTCTTTGTTCACCAGTGGCAGTGGAGAGCTTAGAGCAGCCAATCTATACTTGGAGGAGTGTTCCCAGCACAAGAATCTGGTAGTCTATTGGCCGTTTTGGGCCAATTTCTAGCTCTTTCAAGTCCCCCTGTATAAAACCCGCTTTGGCGCGGCTTTGCGCAATTTTGCACATAACGCAGCATTGAGCAGCTCCGCTTAATTGGGTTTAAACCATTCTTGGCCCCACAAAGTCTGCTCTTCACTTTTTCCCTTAGAACTGATCTAGTTCTCATAATAAACACCCTATTCCTACTCTAAAGCTTGGCACTTGCACACTAAAGCAATTATATAAGATAGCACTAAAAAATTAAAAGCACTACACCCTCACAAACTCCCCTTGAGTACCTTGTTCCCCATTGGCCCTTTTTTCAATTATAAAGGAATTCCCAATACTATTCTAGCATGTCCAAAGGTCAGTTGTCAATCTCCTCTCCGGTCCAGCTGGTGAATCTGGGAACCCTGAGGCAATGTTACAACTGCCTCATGTACACAGACAACCCTCTCCTCCTCCCAACAAATTCTAACACATGTGAGAGATGCAACCATATAGCCAAACTGGAGGCTAAGCTCTCTCAACTCAGTACTGGCGTAACCAGTCAGGAGGAGAAGGAAACCACACTCACTACAATTCCAGTCTCACATAGACCTACCACGACAGCAAACCAAACACATAAACACACAAAAACATACTCGGAGGCTCTAAATACAAATCTGCCTAAGCAGCAGAGACCTCCAAAGCAGACACCCAAGCAACCACTACCCCAAAATAGAACACGTGCAACACATAGCTTACAAAGCCAGTGTGCCGAACAGTCACAGCCCTTAAGGCTAAACAACACACCTGATACACTTGTAATAGGTGAATCTATCATCAGGCACACTGACGTCCAGCTCACCAGGCTGAAAAAGGAAAAGGTCACAGTGAGCTGCCTGTTTGGTGCTAGGATCCGCCACATAACACAAGCACTCAGGTCACTCCAAGGCAAGTACAAATATGACTCAGTCATTGTCCATGCTGGTGTGAATGACCTGAGACGTACCTCCCTGGACTACATGAAAAGAGACATAGAGGAGCTCTCTGAGCATGTAGCCCAGGCCAGTATGACCCTGACCTTGAGTAGCATTTTACCCTCACCAAGAATGATGCCACAATATGAAGACAAGATGATCAATTTCAACAATTGGCTTAAGTATTGGTGTCATTCAAAGGGGATTCAATGCCTGTCAGCCTGGGATGACATGCTCGACAAGCTACGATGCTTCGCTAGGGACAGCTTGCACCTGTCACCCCTGGGCTTTCAAATATTGGCAAAGGCTCTTGCCACCCCCATAGTGCCTTTTTTAGGCAAGGTTCAAAAGACAAACCCACCACCATAGGTATCACAAGGGATAAGAAACTAAGAGTAATGCTACTCAACGCCAGAAGTCTAAACCTTAAGATGCATGCACTCAAAACTCTCCTTAGCATGGAGAACATCGATATCTATGCAGTAACAGAAACCTGGTTCAAGGCTCCTGAGAGCACCCCAGCACTACCAGGTTATACCTTATACCATGCTTTTCGGCCCCAAAACTTGGACCGAACCACAAAAGGAGGGGGGAGTATCAATATTCGTCAAAGATACCCACACCTCCAGGTTGGTGGCACAGCACGAAGCATCAGAGACTATCCATGTGCAACTAACAGTGGGTAAAACTGCCTTCCAGTTTATAGCATGCTACAGACCACCCTCCCAAACCCAGGAACCCCACTCAGCCTTCCTGAGAACATTGGAAAATATGAAGGTCTCTCCAAACACCATTATATTGGGTGACTTCAACTACCCAAAGATAGACTGGGAGCATTACTCTAGCTCCAACACCCTAGCCCAAAGGTTCCTAGAATTTATAAACTCAAATGCTATGGAACAACTTGTTACCACTCCCACAAGAGGGGAAAACATACTGAACCTGATCATCACCAACATGGGGGCTCTATGCTCCAGACCAGAAGTGTATCCCTCACTGGTAAGATCAGACCATAAACTAATCTCACTGGATATTCACATCCCGACCCCACTCCCTGCCCAGAAAACCACAGTGAAAAACTTCTCTAAAGCAAATTTCACACTCCTCAAAACCGAGGTGGAATTCTTCAAAGCCCCTGGGCCTGTGGAAAATACGGCCCAGACCGCAGAATCCTTTATAAACGCATTCTATGAACATCTTCAGGAATGCATGGATCATGCAATCTCAAATAAAACCAAGACCCAATCCTCCAAAGGCAGGCATCCTGTCTGGTGGACCTCAGCCATAAACAAACTATACAATAGAAGGAGGAAACTACTACATGATAGAGCAAAATCCCAAAAAGGGAAGGCATCTCTGATCAGTATTAGCAAAAAACTACGGGCACTCATAAAATCGTCTAAGGCCAGCTTCGAGAGAAAAATTGCACAGGACACTAAGGATAATCACAAGACTTTCTTTAGTTATGTTAGGAACCTGGGTGGGAATTCCCAGATATGCTCAGAATTAGTCCAAAATGACAAAAAATACACCGAACCCACAGACATTGCCAGCATCCTAGCTGACAGGTTCAGCGCAAACTTCTCCACCCCCTCCCCACCAAAAGGGCAAATATCTATCCCAGCAGACTGCTGCCCCCCTGACATCTCAGATGCTCAGGTAAGAGCTGCCCTCTCCAAAGCAAAAAACACAGCATCAATGGGACCAGATGGTGTCCCAGGCTGCGTCCTACATGAACTCCAAGAAGAGCTAAACCCAAACATAAAACTACTGTTCAATCTCAGCCTTACTACAGGATATGTACCCAAAGAGTGGCGTACAGCAACAGTGATCCCTCTCCACAAAGGTGGTGCCTTAACGGATCCTGGAAACTATCGCCCCATAAGCCTGACTAGCTTGGTCTGCAAAGCTATGGAAAGGATCATCATGGACCTCATAAATAAAGATATTGGGGACCTACAGACACTGGATCCTACCTAGTTTGGCTTTGCTAAGGGCAGATCCTGCCTCTTAAACCTGGTCAATTTCTTTGAAACAGTCACCAAGGCCATTGACGAGGGGAAGGTGGTCCACACAGCCTACCTGGACCTCGCAAAAGCCTTCGATACAATACCCCACTCGGGCATTATAGATAAGCTCACCAGCTTAAATATAAACCCCTATGTCACTAGATGGGTTGCAAACTGGCTCAAGGACAGAACCCACATGGTTAGATTTGCTGGAGCCATGTCAGACTCCAAACCAGTTACAAGTGGCATCTCACAAGGCTCAGTCCTGGGACCTCTCTTGTTTGGTATATATTTCTCGTAGGTACAGGCCAACACGGAAGGACTGTGGCTGACCAAGTTTGCAGATGACTGCAAACTAGGCGCCATTATCGACTCTCCAGCCGACACAAGCATCCTACAAAAGGGCCTCATAGAAACAGACAACTGGTGCCAGAGCCATGGCCTCAAGCTAAATGCCAAAAAGTGTGTAGTCATCCCCTTTGGCAAAAACAAAGTGCCCACAAATTACCACATAGGTGGTAATCCATTAAATACGGAAGAAGTAATTAGGGACCTGGGGACCCAAGTTGATAGCAATCTCTCATTTTAAAACCACGTGGCCAAAGTGGTTAGAAAAACATTTTATATAGCCCACCTAATCATGAAGGGATTCACATCTAGATCATGGGAGGTCATCGTGCCTCTTTACTCATCCCTCATCAGGCCCATAATTGAGTACAATGTCCCTTTTGGGATATACCTTACCAGACACCTGCAGCAACTGGAAAGACCCCAAAAGTACCACACCAAGAGGATCAAAGGGCTCAAACAGATGCCATATGCTGCCCAGTTAGAGAAACACCAGCTCTACTCAGTGGCCTACCGCCTGCTCAGAGGCGATCTGTGCCTAACGTATAAAGCCATGTCCAACCCGGAATTAATGGATGTGCTGCACCTCAGAAAATCCAAATCCAATCGAGCTACGCACTCAAGAGACTTGAACCTCAGCACTGAAATAAATAGGACATGCTGGAGGGACAGATTCATAACCCAGAGGCTCCCTTCACTCTGGAATAAAATCCCAGTCCAGGTTAGGCAGAGTCCCTCATTGACTCTCTTCAAGAGGAATCTTGATGAGTGGATGGGAGATCGTAGGTTTACCCCGGGTATCACTTCTGTGTCACTGTTAGACAGAGGCACAGTATACTAACCTCGAAAAAGGGCATAGCAAAATTCATTTAAAATGGGTGGTGAAAGCCAAATACACTCTGGCTAGGCTTATAAATGCATTAGGGCAGATAGCCTAGTATGAACCTATGAACCATTACCTTCTATCAGTCTTGATCAGGTGGTGTGGATGCTGGCAGGGTGCTACCTACAGCTAGGGACACACCTGCATGGGACACCTGCACTGCATGCTGCAGTCTTCCGCTATTGCCATATACAGGTGGGATCATACTGTACCCATTCCCCACAGCAGGGATATTGCCAGAGAGGTGTCTGTGGGTGGTGTTTGCGTGGCTGGGTGCATGTGTGCTATGGACACTACTTGCATCTGACACACAGCTATGCATGAGGCATTACAGTTATGCTGGCATGTGCAGGTACATCATCTGATTCCCAATACATCAGTCCTTCCTCCTTTGTGATCTGCAGGTGTTCAGGCAGACATCAACGGTATCCCCTACTACAGGTCCTATTACTGTGATGCATACCTATATGTACATATCCAAGGGTGTCACCATTTCACAGTGACACAATATATACTGTATGTCTGGGGTACTTTCCCCTGTGTGCTGCTTGTATATTTAGCCCAACAGCCATGCCATGTCAGTCTTTCAGATGGTGACACATATTACCACCATGCATGTACAATGGCTTACTGCTAGCATGTGTTATACTGGTGGGGATTGTCTTTGACACTGCAGTCGTGAGGGCTTGTCCTGTTATCAGCAGTAGTGGGCAATGGCCAAAAGGTCTTACCTCAACATGCATACATTCTGACTACTCTCACACATTATGAAACACACACCATCTTAACACACACAGACCTGCATATTGTGCAAATGCTACAACATATCCTGCTACCTTGGCCACCTCAGGCCATCTGTGCTCTACTCGTAATTATACCTACTCATACATGTTGCTACATTTCTACAGTGGCTTGGGGGAAGGGGCATATCTGTCTCTTTACACATGTTTACATAGGTGTGGGGTGGGCACTCCTAACTGTTACTACATTTCTACATAGGATTGTGGGGGACACACCTGACTGTTTTTACATGTCTAAACAGGCTTGGGGGGAGCACACCTGACTGTTACTACATTTCTACACAGGATTGGGGGGACACACCTGATTGTTTCTACATGTCTACATGGGAGTGGGGGAGGCACACCTGACTGTTACTATATTTCTACATAGGGTTGTGGGGGGATACACCTGACTGTTTTTACATTTCTACTCAGGATTGGGGGCACACCTGACTGTTACTACATTTCTACACAGGACTGGGGGGGGGGGCACACCTGACTGTTTCTACATTTCTACACATGATTGGGGGTGACACAACTTACTGTTTTTACATATCTACATAGGATGGAGGGGGCACCCCTGGCATATGCACTCATTTGCTATGACTGTACTGGTATGTCAGTACTCCATTTCTTTCTGTATTCTTATCTATCATACTGACTAGAGGCATATCAGTGTACCTTTGGTTGCCCTACGTATTAGTGTCTGACTTCCTACCCTTCAGAACTAACATCTCACTGCCTGACCTGCTATAGTCAGTCTGTGTAGGCCTGGGGGGGGGGTTACCCATAGGCATCATTCAGAGGCCATAGCACAGGCTCTGTTTGGGTTTGTTTGCTGGCTAAAACTGTTGTTGGGTATGTGAACCTCCCTGACTGGCATGGTTGAGTCATATGGACACACATGTTGCCCAGCACATTTCCTGAAGTGGGTTTTGTCACCCTGTGTGATACTGGCTACTATGGTGACTCCAGTATGTGTTACAGATGTCATGGTGCCACTATGGGTGTATACTATCTGCTGCCATAACATTCAGCCACCCAATTCCCTTGCATGCTCACATCCATACCATAGATACAGGTAACGACACATTCTACACCATTTGGCAATTGGTAGGTTTATTGATTTACCTTGTGGGCGTGCCAGGATTGAGGATGGTGCTGGAGGGCTGCCTATGTCGCATGCACATAATACACTCCCTATACATGGTTGAGCACAGGGAGTGTCATGTTTGGCATCCCTTTTACTGTATGTGTGAGTCAGAGAGAGAGGTGTCATTCCCTGGGTCCCTACTGTATCAGTGTATGTGCTATGTGTTGTCTCTTTACCACAGCCTGGGCATACTGGGCACACCTCCATCTGCCTACTAGGGCAGGTTCAGGTTGTTCCTCCTCTGAGTCACTCTGTGCCTGTGCAGGCCTTGGCATTGGTGGAGGGCTGTGTGGCCCTGCCCCATGCTGTTCCTGCTGCAGCTGTTTCCACAGGATCATATTGTGTAGCATGGCACATACCATAACAATTTGGGTACATGTAGCTGGTGAGCACTGCCAGACACTGGAACCGTGACTTGAGCATCCCAAACACATGCTCTATTATAAGTCTGGTCTGTGCGTGTGCCTCATTATGGCGTTCTTGTTCAGGTGTGTGTGCATTTCTGATGGGTGTCATCAGCCATGGCTCCAGTGTGTAATCAGCATCCCCCACTAGGTGACCATAGGGGATGTCCCCATTGGCAAATCTGTGGTACAGCTGCGTCAGATGCCAAATGTGGGAATTGTGATAGCTTCCAGGGCAGCCAGCATACATTCATTATAATGCCTTGGGCATCGCACATGACCTGTCAGTTGATGGAGGGGAGGCCCCTGCAATTGATGTAGGCCCTACCCTGATCACCAGGTGGTGCTTTGATGTGTATGTGCGTGCACTCTATAGCCCCCCACTACCTTTGGGTATTCTGCTATTTGGTGGAAGAGACGCATGTTGCCGGCCAACACCTCACGGGTGTTGAGGAAATATATGTGCTCACTGGCATGTACTGTTATGTCATGCAGCAACTGGTGGAATACTCTGGATGCTGATGGCTGAAAGATCCCCATGATATCCCCAGTTGAGCTTTGGGATGTACCTGTGGCTAGTATTCCTAGGCCTACACATACTTTGGTATCTACCGGGATGGTTTCCCCTTGGTCAGTTTGGTGTGTCAGGTGTGGCCGGCACATCTCAAGATTTTGCTGTAGGAGGTCCATGTCCATCCTATAGCACTCCAGTATCTCCAGCTCATCTGTACACTCTTCTTTGTCTCCTCACTGTGGGTTGATCGGCAGCATTCACATCCTCACCACCCTCAGCCTGCTGTACATGTTGTTCTATGTTGCCTGCTGCAGCCCTTCTCATTTTGTAGGTTTGTTTGTTAAAATTTCCCTGCTTGTATACACCGGTGGTGTAGAGTGTGGGAAAAACCAGAGGGAAGGTCTTTGCATAGTTTATAGTAGTGCTCCGGGCTGGGCCGGTCTGCTGCCTGTGTAATTGGCTGATTCTGATACATTTCACCTGCCAGCTATGCTAGTTCTCCTTGATTGCCTTCCTACTGCTGTTTTCCTTTCCCATTGCCTTCCTGTTTAAGGCCGGGGGCGTGCCGCACAAACAGAGTGCTCAAATGTGCACAGTGCTGCTATTTCCTGGTTTTACTTTCTTTTTCTTCCTTTAAAACCCAGTGTGCGGCACACACACCCACTTAGGCAATGTAAAGTGCTAGGCAGATTCAGACACACCCTCTAGCTTAGCTGTGCTAAGCTAGGAACAAGCCTAAGCCACAGGGCTCCAATCCGCTTACAGTATGCCTGACACACACCCCCATGATGTCACCTAACTCCTAGGCTTGCACCAAGCTATTCCTACTCTAATACTGTTGGGACCTGACTAGCATGCTGGGGAAAACTGGGATTCACTATCATTCCCCTCATTTGCATAGGATTGCCTGCTAATGCATAGTTACATGTCTCACACTGAGCCTCCACCCTTAGCAACCACTACTCACTGGCCATGTTGTCTTCTGCCTGCCATTGACTTACATGGCAGAATAGTGATTTTAGTTAGAATGCTTATTTTAGGTTTATCTTATTATTTTTCCCCTGATCCCGTTTGTGCGCCTCTGTCCTACACTTACCCGAGATCGGCTAAAAAAAAATAAAAGTTAATTTTTTTTAAATTTTTAGGCTGTTTGCAATGCCAATGGCCTTATACTTGGCCACTGGCATGCTTCCTGACTGATATGCAACCTTTATTTGGAGCTGTCACAGCTCCGTTTTGGATTTTGCAGAAATGTACTTGGTTACTAACCGAGTACATTTCTGCAGATTACACTAGTCCTGCATGGCCGGTTTCAAGCTTCCTGGATCGCAAATTCACCTCATTTGCATGGATTTCTCCTGCAAATGGGGTGATTTGCATACAGGGGCTTAGTCCGTGTAGGACTAGGACAGGAGCACTCATGCATGCCCCTGCAGGCTGTTCCTGGATTGCACTGCAGACATATCGCCTGCTAGAGCTCCTGCACTAATCCTGCATGCTGTGCAAGGCATGTAGAATCCAGGGGATTGTATTCCTCTGAAGAATGAAGAGCTTTAAAAGCTGTTAGATACACATTTTTATTTATAATTGTGGCAGAATGAAGAACAGCTTTCAAAAACTGTTTTACCTTTTGTTGCTGTTCTTTGCCAGCTGACACAGCCCCCTGATCATCCCTAGCCCAAGACTTAATATTAGTAGCACTGAGGGGTGCTTAAGAAGCTTTTCTTTTTCTGGATATTGGAGTACTGTTGCAGTGCTTCATTCATTACATGTAAATTAAACAAACAACACAAGCTACTAGCTAACTGTTTTAAAGAAAAATGTTAGACATACTTAGAACAGAAATCACAAAAAAAGAGTGATACAACTCTAAAAGACCAATAATCCACAAAAGAGTTGTCCAGGAGATAAAACTACCACAATTTCGGTCAGTCAGTCAAAAAACGGAAGTTACTCAAGTCTGAAGATCACAACAGGGATTTATTTTTATAGTCCCAAAGCTGTGACAGTTGTTTTTGATAACACACAACTTTAAATATGCCAGGGAACTGATGTTTCCTTTTAGGTTTCTTTAATATGGAGGTAATGGAGTCCACTGCATGGAAATGACAGTTGCCACTTAACATTCTTGGAAGATCTTATAACTCAGCTCTAAATGATCTCATGTTCCTTTTGGGCACATTAATAATAAATAGGTTTGCTAAGTGCCTATACTTCTCTGATTAAATTAAAATACAAATAGTACTAAGCGGAGGACAATGGAACAGAAAGGGAACAAAGTTTAGCACAGCAAATAAGGAACATAGCAGTAATGAGAACTCTGAGGAGGCAGGTTGCAGAATTTCCAGTTTCTTGACAGATTACATTTTGCATTGAATAGACTGCAGCAAGTGGGTATTATAATAGTTCCTTAAAGAAAAAGAAAAACATGTAAAGTAACTTCTTAAATAATAAGGTAAGTGTCCTGTAATGATGTATTTCTGTGTAGATATATATATGTACACACACACACACACACACACACACACACTTACATATATATATATATATATATATATATATATATATATATATATATATATATATATATATATATATATATATATATATATACATGTGTGTGTGTGTGTGTTTCTCAAACCTAGTTTAATACAAATCTTTCTAATATCTTGTGTTATATATTCCTGCAAAGTCATAGCTTGATTGGGTATAAAACTAAATAATAAAAAGACAAAAGCAACTGAAGCTGAATGTATATATAAATAAGGAAGTTCTTTTTAAGCTACATGGTTAACTACCCAATAAAATTATGCATTTGTTTATTTGATAATTTATGTATTTGATTCATTTAAGGTGACAATTTACAATGTCAAAACTAGAATTTCTGAGTCCTGAAATGCATAAGACCAAATGACCGAAAATCTGAACTTCTGTATACTAAGTTTGAAATTGCCATTTCTCAAAATATTTCCTTTTCTCCAAGGTGTGGGGAATCTCACAGTTGTTATATATAGGTTCTGGGGATATGGGAGCTTGTTTCCCTCATTACAGGGTACAGGGGGTTCTGCCCCCTGCAAAAACAACTTTAAAGGATAAGATCAATATTCAATATTTGCTTTTCTCTTGTACTTTCTGACATTTTTGGTGTTTAAAATCTCTGGAATATCTTAATATTTCAATAGAGAGCCTTCAGTCAGTGCTAGATTACACACTGAACCAACTTTAAACTTCCAAAAGGACTTTTTGCACTATAAATGGTAACTCATTAGTTGAAGTAGTTAAAAAATAAACGAGTAACTGCATCATCTGCAGACTGATTGGAGTATACTTTCATATTTTCTGCCTGCCTCAGAATGGCCAACAGTCAAAAGATTGACTAGATCATGTCTAATAGTGCATCAATTGATCCATATTTGCTAATTTTTGCTCAATTCACTTTATGTTACTTGTAGTTTACTGTGTATGATAACAGGAAGTGTGAGGGTGGTGAAGTCCTTACCCTCCCCCCCAAAAGTACACTGAACTGAACTGAATTTAGGTCAGTGAATCAGATTCACTGACTTTTACTATTGGGCATGATTCATTTGGTAAATCTTGATTGCTGGTAAGTTGACATTTCAGAATTCTCCATTCAGCAAAAATCCCAGGGCTCTAGATGTTTTGCACAGTGGTACCAACAGTCAAAACTGAAAATGTCAAGTACTGAATTTTGGGTACAAGATTAGTGGGATGGAAGAGTTGCTATCTTAGACTCTTTAGGATTAAGCAGGGCCAGATTCAGTATTAGGCAACCCTAGGCAGCTGCATAGAGCCTGATGCTGGCTGGGATGTCCAGCCATATATTAACTTTCAAAAAAAAAGAGAAAAGATTTCCTACAACATTTAAAAAAGATGCTACTGCTTTCTTCGGTATCTGAACACCAAACTAGTTACTAGGGACCACTAGGAGCCTAGCCCAGATGTCTGTCTGCCCCATAGCACTGCCTGGTTAAGTGACTTGCTCAAGGACAGGGCATAACTATAAGGCAAAATCAGAGATGTTATACAGAACTGGAGACATAAAATCAGACTGCTCTAATTCACTTAAAAAGTTAGTTATCAGAACTACAGGTTTTGAGTTAACATTGTGAAACACAAAAACTGTGAAACCCTAATAACTGACATTGACTGATTGCAATCCTCGGTGACTTATGATTATGCCACGTGCTTCCTCTAGCCAAGGTACAGAGTTTGAGTCTGTGCAAGTCACCTAACTAACAGCCCTCTCTAACTGATGCATTTTACATAAACACACACACACACACACACACACACACACACACACACACACACACACACCTAATGCTGCTGCTGCACGTGTGTGTGTGTGTGTGTGTGTGTGTGTGTGTGTGTGTGTGTGTGTATATATATATATATATGTATATATATATATATATATATATATATATATATTTAAATATTCAAATATATATATATATATATATATATATATATATATATATATATATATATAAAATATATATGTATGTATATATAATACGCATGATACCACACCCAACAGCAAAGCAAAAGACAGTCTAGCTGTTCATCTCTCTTGTAGTCTTGATTTCTAATGGTGCAGGAAAAAATCTGTATCCTCATCTGTATTTGATGAGTGCCCAGCTGTTCTGCTGTGGGATTAATTTTTTTGCCAGTAGGAAATCTTAAAGTAGCAGTATTGGTTTCTTGAGGCAAGGTTGCAGGGTTTGAATCTTTCTGCCTTCATTTACCTACTGTGTGACACTGAGCAAGTCACTTTACCAGACAGTGCTTTGGAGCAATTGAAAATTTGGAGTAGGCTCCTTAATTGTCTCCTAGACTACATGCCTAGTAACTATGAATTTGATGTTTTTTGGCAGCCATCCCTATTGCATAGCCATTCTAGTTCAGGAAATGTTATGGTGATATCATCAGCACACTATTTTTAATACAGCCTTGGTAATTTATTCTTCAAGGGCAGCAGGCACTGTACTTGTAGGTGAAGCACTGAAATATAAAGGTGTTTGTCAGCAGCAACCTCTGCATTGATAATAGTTCTGTTTAATGTAGATGGTTTGCATATTGACTTAGCACATGCTATCAGGTGCTTAATACTTCTTATACTCGTATAAATACTCTTCTTTTTAAACTGTTCAACACCAGGCTGGATCTTATGGTATGATGCTAATGGTCTCTATACACTGTAATGTAGTTCATCCAAATCTACCAATAAAGTACATGTAATTTATTTCTTCATAGAAATAAGAGGTGTATACCATCAACAAAGTAGCTAGAACTGTTGTTGGTGGTAGGGGGCTCTCTGAAGATGAAAGTAGAATATGCTCTTATGTGGTCATTTATAAAAACAGTCTTTAATATTGCTCTGTAGGACTAGTGTGTGTGTGTGTGTGTGTGTGTGTGTGTGTGTGTGTGTGTGTGTGTGTGTGTGTATGTGTGAGTGTACTAATTAAGAAGAAATACTTTGGTTATTGGGTGCTTATGTGAAACAAATTTGAAATATGTGACTATTGTCATTATTAATATCAGTTTTTTGAGATAGACATCTGAAAAGGATGGACTTAACAACGTACCTATAATTGCTGGATTTGGGGAATATCTGCAGATAGAAATGACTGACCCTGCTGAGTTGATAAAGTTAAAAAGTCATTAGTCTATTTTTGTAGTAGTGGTGCTGCGGTAGCATTGTCGCCTCATAGTAAGACGCTGTCTGGTTCGATTCTCAGCTAGAGCGTCTTCTGCGTGGAGGCATGCGTGAATGGGTGTAACCTTCGTTGAAGGTTGTGCATCAGGGCTGGTAACTCGGCACGTAAAAATCAACTACCAATCATTAGTGGACCGGAGTTCCGCTGTGGTGACCCCTAACTAGGAAAGACACAACAATAACAACAAGTAGTATACATTTGTGTAAAGCAAATTGAAATACTTTAAGGTGACCATTTTTTCATAATCAAACATGTGATTTGTATAGTCAATTTAGTGACCATAATTGTTGAGTAAAGATATTGGTAGATTATAATGACAGTAGCTTGACTGGCCTTTTATGTTTCAAATGTTCTGAAATGGGTACTGGATTCAACCGACACAGGAACCAGGCTTGTTGTAGAAACATCTACCACCAAACCAGTAGAATTGCATGGACCAATTTTATCACAAAAAAGCAATAACCAAGATTAAGTACATTCTTCAGAATGTAACATAGACTTTTTCAGAATCTATTTAAACCACTGTTTTTACACAATATAAATGCCCCACCACATGACATCTACAACCAATATTTATAAAACTTTCGGTTTGTAAAACACTTATGTTCTAAAACCTAATAAAACACATAGAAAATATACATATATACACTTTGTCACATAGGATATCGTAATGTGTTTAAAAAATTGTTATACAATAACAGTTTCTGTTAAAAATATTTTCCTTTTATACCTTGTCAGAATTTAATCTTAATGTACTTGCAATTGAAATATGCTCATTGAGACCTGGAAAAACACAGGCATTGAGCTTCAACTGACATATAGTTTCCTCTGCTCTATCAAATCTGCCCAGTGACCACCCTTCACATTCTTTGGTTATAATATCAATACCAAAAAATGCAAATTTGTGATGAGTACAATGCTACATGCTTGTATAAAGAATTGTTTATGCTCTTATTTTTTTATATCCAAAATGTATTCATGTAATACATTCTCTAAACCTTCATTGAGACTTTCCTATATAAAAAGTAGCACAATTTAGACACTTGGCCAAATATATAACTCCAATCTAGTTACAAATACAATGAAAAGATGTATATATATATATATATATATATATATATATATATATATAATTTGGTCATTTAATTTCACTTTATCCTTTTCCAGGATAAACTTGCACTGACCACAAAACCCACATCTAAATGTACCATTTCTTTTACTTGTTACAATTTGGGAACTTTCTCCCATTTCCAAAAGACTTTTTATAGATCTCCCTATTCTATACATCATTCATGGTTTATTCCCTAAGATATCCATCAATCCCTCAAAACATGAACAAATATTCCAGTTCTTTTTAAGAATATCCAGGATGACCTCATGATCCTGAGTGTAAGTAGCAAAAAAAGCACAATTAAGTTCACTTTTGTAGTCACCACTCATGTTACTTAGGAGTTAAATCTGTGATTATCTAAGTAGAGGTAATAAATCTCTATTACTTTTTTTTTCCTTCACTGCATGATGCATTTTGTACACTAGTGTTTCAGGGTAACCTCTTGAATAAAACCTCTCTGCTAGCTTGTCCCCCTCTATGTTATATTGTTCATCATCTGAAACCATTCTGGCAGGCCTAACAAATTAGCCTTTGATAATCCCTCTCTTTTAATGTTCATGGTGACAGCTGGTGTTATGCAGTAATGCATTTGAATGGGTGTATTTCTTATAAATGTTGCTTACAATTCTCCTTTTGACATCATCCTTACTAACCACTACATCCAAATAACTAATAGTGTTGTAGCTGTAAGCATAAGTACATTTTAAAAATGAAGCAGTGGAGTTTAAATACCCCACAACATTTAAAATTTCAACTTCAGATGCATCCCAAGCTATAAATATATTGTCCAAAAAATGAACGTATAATTTCCATGGGACTGATGTAAATTTGTTAAACACAAAATTCTTTTCCCACTGTAACATAACAATATTGGCAAACAAGGGAGCAAAAGAGGCCCCCATTGCCACTCCTTTTTTCTGCTGAAAATACTGGCCATCAATATAAACAACATTATATTCTGATACCATCTCCATAAACATATCTAAAGTATTAATTTCATCATTATTGTGTTCAGCAATGTCCACCAAAATATCATGGAACCATTCCATACCCTGAACATATGGTGTTACATTAAACAAATTTACTAGATCTGTGGTCAAGAAAAGCTACTTTTTCAGAGTAACCTACTTCAAGTAGTTTCAATAAAAAGTCCCATAAATCATGGCAAAAATGAGGGTAAACACTTAATGAGGCTTTTACTTTAACATCTATATATTTAACCAAGAGATGTATGTTAGATGTACTAGCATTGACTATAGGTCTCATGGTTGGATCTCTTAAATTCTTACAAACCTTTAGGATTCCAAATATTGTTAGAATGTCAGGAAATTTTGCATACAAAAGTGCAAAAATATCTTGACTTATTTGTCTCTGTTCAACCATATCCTGACGTAAAACATCAGTTTTCTTAAAGACAATGTTAATATAATTCAAGGAGGTTTCCTTCTAGAAATCATTGTCATTCAAATATTCATACATTTTATTAAGATAATCTGTCTTACACATGATTACTACTCCACCCCCTTGTCAGGCTTTATAACTCTTAACTTTTATCTTGACTCCACTGCCTCAATAATATAACTTCAGTGTCACACAAATTTTGTTTGGCTGGTCCACATCTCTTGTGAATAAATTCTCTCAGGTCAAAATCATATAACTTATCAAATAAAATGAGGGGTAAAAAAAGTGGTGAATTAAAAGTGCTACTTCTACATAAGAAGTTTAATTCATACTCAACATTTACTTCATTAAAATGGTCTTCGAATTTAATTTTCTAATATATAATTTCAAATCAAGTAATACACTCTCTATTTTAGTGTGGACCATTGGAACCAAAGTCTGCCCTTTACTTAGTAATTCATGACGTGTGCAATCACATGAATTAGAAGTAAAGTTATATATGTTAAAGTCACTTGTTTTGTTGGTGATAATGGAAGGCCCACAATTAGCAACTATTAATCCCTATTCATCAAAGTCCTGAAGTCTATTCAATTCCTCCTCCATTTGCTGTTCCTCCTTGTATTGTTCTGCCATTTCTGTTGGTTCTGTTTGTTTCTGTGCCAGATGGGCTCCTGTTGATTATTCCTCCTTTTTTTAACAATTCAGATCTCCATGGAAGGGCCTGTTCTAAAGGCGGGAATTCCACTTTTGTAAAACCCACTGCTTCAGTCGCTGTTGACGTTTCTTCATCTATTACTGTCTGGTCCTGCCTCCCTTGCAAGCTGATAGGTTGAGGATATGTTCTCCCTTCCTGGTATTCAATTCTGTCCCTTTCCATCTTTCTTTCTTTCCTTCTTTTAATATCTAAACTGATTTTGTCAATTTTTTATATATGTTGTTGTACTGAACATGGTAGGATGCAAACAGTAAATTGTTCTTATTAATTTGGTCAAGCTTAGAAGCTTCAGCTATCAGCTGGTCAATAGATTGCTGATTGTGCTTCATTAATAATTCAGTTAGTTGAGTTCCTTGTCTGTCAAACAACTCCAGAAAATCATGGCATAAAAGGGGAACCTGGTTTTAAGCCAGTTGGAAATTTCCAGTTGTGGAGTCCCTTAGGAAACCTCTTCACTTTTACGCATTCAAATAAGTATACGTTTTCAACTTGCAGCTTGCAGCATTTGAGTAAAACTTTTTCAGATCTGTCCCTCAATTGTTGCAAAATACCAATATCACTATATGAATGTCCACTGAAGTCAACCGGTTTGTTTAACCTTAAGTTTAAATTGTTTACACCACCTTTGTTTGTGAATGTTTGCTCAGCATTGACATTCCAGTTACCCCCACCAAAGGGTAACTGCTTGTCAGTTGTTCGCTGCCCCAAGGGTAATAAACATTGGGATGTTTTGTTGAATTCAGAGTAACCATTCAAACCACTTGCCCTCCAGACCATTGTTCAGTAAGTTGTTGGACCAGTTGAGTTAAAAGGCCGATACTATGTACAGTATCATCTACAGTAGTTACTGTTCGTACTCTGTTGCATCCAGCCCACTCAGGTAAAGGCATAATTGGACAAAACAAACCAGGAAAAAAAAGGAACCAAACAAATATTAATATATCCATCACCAAAGCAGTAGAAATACATGGATATATGAGTAACACACCAATTTTATTACAAAAATATCCCCTGTAATAACCAAGATTAAGCACTTTCATCAGAACGTAACATAGACTTCTTTAGAATCAGTTTAAACCAGTGTTTTTACCCAATTTAAATTCCCCACCACAATGTTATATGACATCTACAGCCAATAGTTGAAAAACTTCCTGTTTATACAACACTTATGTTCTAAAACCTAATAAAAACACATACAAAATATACATATAAATATATATATATATATATATATATATATATATATATATATATATATATATGGCTATATCTATATGGGTCCATTACATAATTTCAAAGCTTAAAATTTTGAAATTCATATGATCAAAGATCATATGATTGAAGTGTTAAAACTTTGAAATCCTGAATGGAGATCGACATACAGCTCGGAATGAGAGATTTCCCTTTTCCTCACTGTAGTGTGATCACAGAGTTGGTATATTTAAGTAGTGGGGGGTGTGATGTGTTGACTGCTTTTTGGGGTGTTCTTAATTTTGAGATTTCAAGATCTCAAGTTTCTGAATTCGATATTCTGAACCTCGGGATTTTGGTATTTCAAAGCTAAGAAGTGAATCTATATATATATATATATATATATATATATATATATATATATATATATATATATGGGTTTATATTATGTGATCGAACATCTAAACATCAACCACGTAATATTAAAAGCAAAAAACAACGAATGACTAATTTAATGCAGGGAAAGATTTCCTTGGCCGTTCACTGGATTTTGCCATTTTCTCCACTGTGGAGTGATCTCGGAGTTTGTATATTTAGTTGGGGAGGGTGATAGGGGACACAGCCCCCCCATGTCAGGTGCTGTGGGGGGAAAAGACCCCCACTTAGTTTGTCTGTAAAATTAAAATTTTTTTTGTGGGCAACGGTAACGTTTTCCAGTGGCATTTGCTATTTTGCAGTACGATATTACATGGTCAATGTTTAGGTGCTCGATCACCTAATCATTCGATCACGTAATATAGACCCTATATATATTATATATCTATATATATATATATATATATATATATATATATATATATATATACTTCAGTAGATCGAACATATTACAAGTTCAAACCACATATGGCCAAGACCATATCTTCGAACTTGTAATAGTTCGAACACTGAAGTAAAAAAAGAAAAAACAAACAAAAAAATTAAACGTCTGTAGCACCCTGCACCCCCATACCCCCCTTACTTAAATATACCAACTCCGAGATCACACTATATTGTGGAGAAGGGAAATCTTCACATTCCGCACTGTCAGAAATCTCCATTCAGTCCGATCAAATATTTACAAGTTCGAACATGTGGTTTCGGCCATATGAGGTTCGAACTTGTTATATGTTCGATCTACTGAAGGGGACCCATATAGATATATATATATATATATATATATATATATATATATATATATATACACACACACACACACACACACACACACACACACACACACACACACACACACACACACACACACACACACACACACACACACACACACACACACACACACACACACACACACCTTGTTTCATAGCACATCCTAATATTAACAGTGTTAAAAAAACTTGTTATACAATAAATTACTGTGAAAAATAATTTTTCCTTTTACACCTTGTAAGAATTTAATCTTAATGTACTTGCAATCGAAATATGGTCATTCAGACACAGGCATTGAACTTCAACTGCCATATAGTTTCTCTGCTCTATCAAATTTGGCCAGGGACCATCCCTCACATTCTATGGTGCAATATCAATACCAAAAAATGGAGTCCTGTAAGTTACCCTTTTGGCATCATCCTATATATAGATGGTATAATGTATCTGAACTGTATATGACTGGGGGGGGATTTGTATGTGTGCTCTGTGTTCAAAGCACTGTGGTCACACAGTGTGGTAAGACTGCATACAGAGTATTACCCCAGTGTGTGCTATTTTCTGTTTATCATGTAGGACTTTGTTACATCATTGTCTGTCATATCAGCTCTACCCCATGGCACATGATATATATGAATAGTGCCTTTTATCTGCAAGTAAGCTAAGAAGACAAAAATGCATTGCTTTTATAGCATAGGAGCAGACAGGAGGAAGTTGTAGCATGCTGAAGCAGTGTATTGCATATGAGTCTAATATATATTTTGTATATGAATAGTTAGAAAATCCATGCCTTCATCTGGACAGACAAGTATGGTTAGTGAGAAAAATTCCATTTTTATTAATCTCTAGAACTGATTAATATGTTGACACTCTTATGCTAGTGTATAGTTCTCTAGAGACTCCAAAGTGTAAGTCAGCACACAGGATAATAAAGACATTGAACAAATGACTGGGAGCAGGGAAAGCTGGGGGAAGCTTTATAACGGACAAACATGATAAACTGCAGAGCTTGTTTTGCTCAGTGTACTCATTTGTTCATACGGTCGATAAAATATTCAGAGGAGGTCTTGAGAAAAATGAGACAACCTTCTCTACCAGGCATATTATAACATAATAATAGCAGCATAAGGTGTTAGTCTCACTTCCCTGACATACAACATGACTGCAGTACAGTTGTGACGTTTTAAATGCCAGCTAACATAACATTATAGAGGATGATTGCAAAGAGAAAAAAGAATTATGCAACCATGGGGACCCATGACCTGAAGTCAACCATTCATTGTACTTCTTAGAATGATGGGTGGCTGTAATGCCTCCCTGTATATGGTTGTCCTCTACAGACCTTCTTCATCTGAAGTAATCAAGTAAAAAGCCTAATACCTCTTATGCCTTCCTGTGCTAATAGCCATCACAGGTCAGAACTACAGCTGATGAATGCCCGAGAATATTGTCAAAAATGTGCATGAGTCACTAACAGCATGTCAGACTATTTTAGTTTTAAAGCTACTGTGTAATGTGTCAGTTTTAGAGTTACACAAAGACTCTTATTTGTCAATATGTACCTTAAGCTACCCAGGACAATATGAAGAACTGCAATAATTGTATGTCATTCAACTCATTTATGTTTTTTTCCCTCATTTATTTCACAATTCATAATACACAAACTGTCAGCTTGCCTACACTCAAATTCCTTAAAATAGGCTAACTAACGTCAGAACCTTTTTTCATATACTGAAAAGTGACCAGAGAGTGTGTCCTAAAGGGAAATGTGCTAGCATTCTTCCTGAGTGACCTCTGTTTTAACATCTCCTCAGCCAAACCTAAATAGCAATGGTACAGCATGAAAGAAGAAATACAATTTTATATTCTTCAGAGTCTAAACTTGTCATTTTTAAAAATAAAGCATATCTGTGCTAAATAAAGTAAAAAATGGTATGATTGATAGCTTTAAATAAAAGCATCTGTAATAAAGGTATTGACCAGAATGTTGGATTGATGACCGTGTATAGTCCAGTTTTCTGTTTCTTCTCATGTTAGTAGTATTTGTATTTAGTTTATTGAATTTTGTTGAGTACATTTGCCATGAGACTGCAAAGTTCACTTCTGAAGGTGTGACCTCATATTAGTTGCAAACAAATTCTCTTTATGACAGTTTTATAAATCACTATGAACATCTGGATTGTGGCTGAATAAAGGTCTATTGTATCACTGAGCATACTCAGTTACTGTATGTTAAATCAATGCATAATTAATTAGTTGCTTAGGATGAGTGAGCATGCCTCTCAACTGTCCAGATTTTTGCAGAATGTCCAGATTTTTGCCTCATAATTTTGGTCTGTTCCTCATAAAATTTGTGATTTTCTGGAAAATTACTGGGATGATCTGAGGATTGAAGTCAATAAATAAAGACATACATTTGAGTTTCAGACTTCAAATCCTTCAGAAAATGTATGTTAACACAAACTCTGTTACATTAGCAACTTTCTAAGTTTATAAGAGCAATATTTAAAACCTGTCCCTATTTTTGGGCCTTTGTACCCGCATTTTGTCAGGGTTTGTCCAGATTACTTGCATTAAGAGGTTGAGAGGTATGTGAGTGAGCACATTTAGATTTGTATTTTTATAAAACAGGAAGTTTGATAATAAACATTACAGCAAGGTATATTCTAAGAATAACATCACAAACCAGACAAACAGAGACTGGGACACAGTGTACTCAGCACATAGTTGCACTAGTTACGCCTGTAGTTGACCAGTCTAGATGAATATTCATAAGTCTTGCTGATGATATAATATGAAATGACAGAAAGCACACAGCCTCAGTTATGACCTCATGTATTCAACCAGGGAATCTGAAAAATCCAGCAAGCAAAGTTTATTATGCAGTGGCCATACATTGTTGCAAGCATATGGTTAATAAAGGTTTAAGGAGGTCTGGCAGTGTCACAGTTACCAAAAACAGCATTTTTTTTATCTTCGTTATGAAAGCATTCAAAGCTGTTTTTTAGAACTTTAGGAAACTTTTTTGTAGGTAAAAAGGGTAGGCATTCCAAATGGCTGAAAACAATGTTTTGCAAACTGTCTGTAGACTGTAATATTTAAAAATCATCCCCTCCTGCCCCTGACCTCAAATCCAGTTTTCCCAAAAAGCACTATAAGTGATCTGAGCCCCCACAAACTTTTAAAGGGACTTGCACTTTGGCTTCCTGACTTTGTTCTCCATCTTCTGAGCTGCAACTCCAGGATAACAAATCCTCTAGGGCCAGGTATAGCTCTGCAAAGGCACAACATCATGAATCTCTGATGCTGATTGGCCCTCTATTCTCGCGGCATGAGCTGCAATTAGCTTTCATAACCAGAACATCTAGGCAACTTCTCTCTGGCTATGAATATTGTAATCCAATAATTAGTTAGTAATAGCTCTGACTAATCTGGCTGTGTGCTGAGTGCACTTTCTCTGAACCATTCCTTTCACAAAATATATAATTTCTGGATATTACGTGAAATTAATTTGAAAGCAACCTGACAGTTGTACTTAAGCTATGATTGAGAAAGAAGTTACTTAATTAATGACACTTTATTTATTATTATTATTTATTTATTTTACATTTGATTACTGGGTAAGTATCCAGCTGGGCTGGAAACCCATTTTCAATGGAGACCCAGGGAAAAAAGCTCCATACAAAAGCAGCAATTTACAGTTAAACAAAGAAAATACAATAAAACAAATAATGCAAAAAAAAAAAAAAAAAAAAAACAAACAAACAAAAAAAAAAACATAAGGCAGTGATCACAAGAACATCTGGCTGGGAATTGCTATTATAATATAGGCATCGTCAATACAGTATAGATAGAGTCAGATACAAGCTACTCTGGAACAAATATAGGGTGAAAACTATATACACAGTGAATGATGTCAGATCAATAGACTGCAAAATTAGTCAGAATGTAATATGGCTGAGATATCATCAGTGACAGGAAAGAAAAAATATGGGATCCCTAGTCTGGGTTGGAGCAAGGACAGAGCCAGTGGTTGGAAAAGTGGTATTTGAGATTTTGCTTGAAATTGGAGGTGTTGTTAAGGTTGAGGATGTGCTGAGGTAGTAGGTTCCAAGACTTAGATATTTTGTTAGAGTACAGTGGGTCTCCAAAACTGTTTGTAGATTTGGTAACTTTTAGCAGAAATTTATAAGAGGAACATAGGTTTCTGATGTTAGAGTTAACTTGGACTAAGTCTTTTAGGTCTGGGCAGTTATTTGGTTTGGTTAAAATTGTATGGGTAACAGTGAGCTGGTTTAGTTGAAGTAGATTGAGTAGCTCAATCCAGTTAAGTATTTTTAGAGCAAGGCAGTGGTGTTACCTAGAGGGAACGTTGCCAGCAAAATTGGCTATTTTATTGTAACATGACTCTAGAAGGTTTAGATCAGACTTACATAAGTTAGTAAAGATTTTTGAAGAGTAGAGAAGGGTGGAAAGAAGAAATGACGTGGCAGTGGCTAGTCTGGAGGTATTGGTGAGACAGGGTTTAGCTCTATAGAATTTACCTAATTTTATGTGGACTTTTTTATAGTTATTGCTCTGTGTTTGTTTAGTTTTAGTTGATTGTCTATTGTTACACAGAGGAGTTTGGTATGTTCTACTGGTTCAATAGCAGTTTGGTTGGAGGTGTGGTGTGGATGGGGAGTGGAGAATTATTATAAGTAGTCTTGATTTTGGTGAAGACCATGAGTTTTGTTTTTTGGGGGTTGAGGATGAGTTCATTTTCTGCTAGGTAGGTTTCCATGTCTAACAGAGATCTTTGTGTTTTTTCCTGAAGTTTGAGGATAGTGGGAGCAGAGCAGATGAGGGTAGCATCATCTGCATACTGGATTATGATGGCATACTGAGTGGTAGTGAGAAGGTTATTAGTGAATATTGTGAAGAGAAGGGGGCATAAAATGGAACATTGTAGAACTTCTACAGAGAATGGCAGGAGGGGGGAGAGGGTGTTAACCCATTTGTTGGACTGTTGTCTATTGGAGAGGTAACTATGAAACTAGTGAAGGGATGAGGGACTTAAGTTGTGTATGGCAAGTTTGGTAAGAAGTTTTGATGGCAGACAATAGGACATGTCTAGAAAGACTGAGGAAACAACAAGGCCTTTGTTTTTAAGGTGGTTCACTGTGTTGGTGAAACTGATCAAGGCAGTACTGGTGCTGTACTTGGGTCTGAAACCATGCTGAGAGTTGGATAGCATGTTGTTATTAAGCAAGTAATCAAGTAGTTGATGGTGGATGCATTTTTCCAATATTTTAGCTAGGGAAGAGAGGACAGCAATAGGACAGTACTTTGAGAAATCAGTTGATGGGCCACCTTTGTGGAAATGTATGCTATGTGATTTTCCAGGTAGTGGGGACATACTTCTCAGAAATGGAATGATTAATGAGAATAGATATAGGATAGCTGATAGATGGAGCAGTTAGCTTTAAAACTTCATTTGGGAGAAGATCAGCAGCAGGGAATGAGGGTTTAAGCCTTGTGAGAAGCATTTTGATGTAGCTAGTCTGGATTGGTGATACAGTGATAGAGTTAGGGGAATTGATGGGATTTTGGATGGTTAGTGGCACATTAGGGTCATTTTGTATAAGGGATGTTACAGAGTTGTTGAAGTGTGAATTGAATTGTGAGGCTAGGCTATCTGTGACATTTGCAGTGGTGGTGGGGGTGGGGGGGGGTGGAGTGGAAGATTTCCTGAGCTTTATGAGGTGATTAATGCTATGCCAGAATTATGCATGGTTGTGTGTTTGTGTCTGCTGACATTTAAGGAAAACAGATTTTTTTGTCAAGTAGAATTTGTTTTTTTTAGTGTGGCTCTGCAGTTGTTTGTATTCTAGCAGGTCTGTTGTGTTGTTAGTATGGTGGCAGGTTGACCAGGCTTTGTCTTGTTTAGTAGGGCTTTGGAGTTGCATGTTAGCCGTGGTAAACATTTGCATTTGGTATGAATTTACCTAATGATGCCACGTTATTAAGTATATTCAAGAAGGCATCATTGAAATATTGGACTGCAAGATGAAGCTGGAGGTTTTTTTTTTTTTTTTTGGGGGGGGGGGGGGGGGGGTTCCAGTCATGCTGCTGGAGAAGAGTGTTAAATAAAAGAGGAGAGAAGTTTGTTTGTTGTGAATGAGTTTGAAGATGATATTATTGGGGGAATGAAATGTTTTTCTGATGATGAAAATAGGTGCATGGTCGCTAAGGGTATAAGGAAGGCAGCCGGCAGTGTAATGAAAAGTTAACTTATTTCTAAGAATCGGATCAAGGATGGATTGCTTGTTAGAGTGTTTGTCAGTCCGGGTTGATGAATGAATAGTTTGGGTGAAATTATAGAGGTTTATAAAATTAGAGGGGTTTTCAGATGACCATGTAAGCCAATCTAGGTTGAAATCACCAAGGACAATGGTTTCCTGGGTGAAATTAGTGGATATCCAGTATGGGAGGTTTTCTATTATGGTTGTTGTTTCCTGGGGGGAGGTAAGTTGCTATGATGGTAAGTGTCTTGTGGAAGTTAACTTTGAGGCATGCTGCTATTAGCTCCATATTGGGGAGGTCTTGCGGGGTACAGCTGATTTGTTCTAGGTTGAGGGTGTCTTTAAAGAAGATAGCTACACCGCCATGTTTTTTGGTTCTGTCAAGGCAAATGATGTTGTAACCAGTGGATACGATTTCTTGATCTTTAATATGAGATTTGAGCCAGGTTTCAGTTACAATAGCAATGCCTGGGGAGTAAACTGCAATGGCGGCCTGGAAATCATGAAATTTATTGAGTATACTTCTCAGGATGAAGGTAATTAAGAGTAGGTAGTTTTGCTGGTTTTGATATAAGGTGGATTGCTTAAGTTGAAGTTGTGGGTTGTGGGAAAGTGTGGTGGATTAGGGGTGAAGGGACCTGGGTTAGGGTGGATGTCTTCACACAATCTGATTTTAATTAGGGAGTGTAGCAACAGATGTGATAGCTTTTTAAGCAGCTGATGGTATTTAAGGGAGGGGAACAGAGGTGGTTGAGGGTGGACATATCTAAAAGTTGAGAGACGTGCGATATTAGTTTTGAAGAGGTGAGGACAGATGGTAATATTTGAGCTATTCAGGCTAGAGTTGGAGGGCAGGGCAAGAGTTGGAGATCAGTAGTGAGTAATGCTGAGTGAAGTCAAAGAGGTTGTTGTAAATGCTAGTAGAAGACTGCATAGTAGGGAGGACAAAGAAAGTTTGGAGTAAGAAATATATATCAGGAGAGGTTGAGAAGTGCTAGGAGAATGGAGATGAAGAGTAGAGGGTGAGTCAAATTGAGAAGAGGAATGAAGGGAGGTGTTAGGGATTGTGTGTGGGTGGGTGTGTTGTTAGGGTGTGGGGAGAAGGTTTTATCAGATAATTGGTAAGAGGGTGTGGGTAGAGAGGATAAGTTTGAGGATATGGGGGATGGATGGGAATGAGGGAGGTTAGAGCAGCGGAGTGAGCCTGAGCGGAGCCAGGGCGAATGGAGAGGGTTGAACCACGATGAAGAGGGAAGTCCATCTGCAGAAAACTATCATTCAAGTAACCTGCTGCAGGTCAGTGCTAACAGGGATGGGTGTGCTGTAAAGCTGCTGGGGTTTGGGTTTAAACAGAGCTAAATGGACCCAAATAAAAAACGTAGTGCACAAGAGTTTTCCAGCTAATGAAAAATGTACCCAGAGGGAGAGGATGGAAAAAGTGGAGCAGGCAGGGGGCGGTAGAGGGTTTCAGCGCTCCTGTTAATGTGCATGCCATGGCTGTAAAAAGCAGACCTGTAACCACGAGTGAATGTTGGCTAGTTACACAGAGAGTAAAAGGGACATACACTTTAAAATCTTGTATTGACTTTTTTCTTTGTACTTTTGATTGGAGGAGCTGGATTATACACAGTCCCGAGCAGTCATGAGGGGCTCAGTTCAGGTAAGCTGAAGTAGAAGGGATGACTAACTGTAATAAAAAAAACAGAGAGAAATACTATTGTCAGTTTCAGGATGAGTGGGAGAATAGGTAGGTGGTCAGAGACAGAGTTTAGGAGAGGAAAGGTACATTCAAAAAAATATGGGAGAAGATAGATTAAAATACACAGGATAAGTAGAACAGCTTAAGACTAATGCTGAGTACAACAGTGTGGGACAAATGTTGTTTATGAAACAGGCTGCATATTCAGAACATGTACAATATTCAGTATGTCTAAGCCTTGCATTCAGAGTGGAAAAGCAGTGTGAGCATAAACAATGTATGTTACTTAGAGGCTATTCACTACAGTACAGTCTGCTAATGCTTACATAATACTGATACATTTTTTATTTTATTTAACATTTGTTGACTGGGAAAGTCTGACTAGATTCCACAGAGCCTATTTTCAGTGGAGGCCCAGGGAGAATTGCTCCAGATGCATGTCTTTGGAATGTGGGAGGAAACTGGAGTACCCGGAGGAAACCCACGTGAACATGCAAACTCCACACAGAAGGCACCCCAGCCAAGAATTGAACCAGAGAACCTCTTGCTGTGAGGCGACAACATTAACCGCTGCACCACTGAGCCGCCCAATACATAATACTCACTATCAGACTGCAACTAAATAAAAACACAGAGTGTTACAGTGATATTATAGCATTAATAATTAATATCAGTAGAAAACAAACTTTCACCACAAGACTACCTGTTAGGCATACAAAAAGACCAAGTAGTTAAAGAAAATCAGAATGCAGACTACAGAAGTGATTGCACACAGTTAGTGTGTCTACCAGGAATAAGGATATCAAACCATTATTAAAACAGATAAGTGTGAGAAACAATGGAGTATTAGCCAAAAAATGATGAGAAACAACAATTGCAGTATGAGTATTCACAATTCAGCAGCACAACAGTAAAAACATCAAAATATAACTCACATAGCGAGCACACTGCAACTGGAAGCTAGACTATTCCAAAACCTACTGAAAGTAATTAAAAAATGGCGCCCTAACCTCCAAGATACCTAAGTAGCTTAGGAAAACCAAATTAGGGGAGGAGGGGCTAAGCATACAGCTGAAACCTTTGTGTCGAATGCAGAAAATTTACTATGAAATAACCAAATAATATTGAATCACGATGAAGAGGGAAGTCCATCTGCAGAAAACTATCATTCAAGTAACCTGCAGCAGGTCAGTTCTAGCAGGGATGGGTGTGCTGTAAAGCTGATGGGTTCTGGGTTTAAACAGAGCCAAATGGACCCAAATAAAAAAAAAAAACTTAGTGCATAAGAGTTTTTCAGCTAAGACCAATGTGCCCAGAGGGAGAGGATGGAAAAAGTGGAGCAGGCAGAGGGCAGTAGAGGGTTTCAGCGTTGCTGTTAATGTGCAAGCCATGGCTGTAACAAGCAGACCTGTAACCATGAGTGAATGCTGGCTAGTTACACAGAGACTAAAAGGGACATACACTTTAAAATTTTGTATTGACTTTTTTCTTTGTACTTTTGATTGGAGGAGCTGGATTATACACAGTCCCGAGCAGTCATGAGGGGCTCAGTTCAGGTAAGCTGAAGTAGAAGGGATGACTAAATGGTGAGCACACTACAACAGAACACTGGACTATTCCAAAACCTATTGAAAGTAATTTAAAAATCTTCGAAGAGACTCCAGTTAGTAAAACCAATTTAATCTACAAAAGATTAGCACTTTCATCCAACCACAATAGTGTAAACTTCTTCAGACAAATCAATAAAATCACATGACCATATTTATACAAATCCATTAAACAATTTAGTAATAAACTCTAATTAATTCAATTGGCAACTCGGACTTAAAGGGGCAGCAGTATAATAGTACATGTAATACCAGAAATATATGTTAGATGTTGAAGGTTCTAATCAAGGGTAAAAAATACCCTGAACATAATTTTAAATATACAGTGATAGATGTAGTATTGAAAATATTAGGGGGGGACCTTGGTCTTTAGAGTTGTAACTAAGAAAACTTTTATGGCAACTCAAATTAAATGCTTTTTCTTTTCCTGGATTGAATGAGAACTATTCCTTTGGTTACCTTCTCAGATTAAAATCGTTAGAAAGATGAAACATGTATGGTAAAACTTAGATAGTCTATTTAATACTGTATTTTATGTGATTTTATTGTTTTGTCTGAAGAAGTTCAAACTATTGTTTTTGGATGAAAGCACTAACTTTTTGTGGATTAAATTGGTTTTATTGACTGGAGTCTCTCTGTTCTTCAAATTATTCCCAGTTTTGTTTTTTTCGTGTTACTAATTTAAAATCTTAAAAGACATACAGTCATTTAGTTATTTAAGCAGTTCCCTTTCATTTTTGAAAGATGTCATTTCATATACTTTATTGTTTTATGATGTGCAAGTTGATTTCTCTCACATTGTATAGGAGATAGTCATTCTTGGATATCCATGCAACATAATCTGCAGTGATTTTCAATGCATAAATCATAAATCATGAGACAAAACCCTGAAATCTCTTACACTGTATACTGCATAAAAATTGCATTGTACTTGTGCCTGAGTACGCCAAAGAATGAATGAAAATGAATGCGTATCAATGACATGAAATCATCCAATACCATCTGTTAAAAAGTAGAAACAAGACAGACAAGTGTGTGTGTGTGTGTGTGCGTGCGTGCGTGCACGCTCGCGCGAGTGTGTGTGTGTGTGTGTGTGTGTGTGTGTGTGTGTGTGTGTGTGTGTGCGCGTGTTTCCTAGCTGTCTTGTGTAGTGGCAATGTTAATGAGAAAGGCTTATTTAAGGTAAGCTGCACATTAGGGTTAGAGGCAGGAGCAGTGTTACAGTTAGGGTTAGGGTTAGCATGTATTAGTATATATTACTAAAGTGGAGCATATATATCTATATCTACATTTCTATATATGTATATATATATATATATATATATATATATATATATATAGAGAGAGAGAGAGAGAGAGAGAGAGAGAAGATTGTGACATACATATACATACATATATATCTATATCTATATATATATATCTATATCTATATATATATATATAATATATATATATATATACACACACACACACACACACACACACATATATATATATATATATATACATATATATATATGTGTGTGTGTGTGTGTGTGTGTGTGTGTGTGTGTGATAGCTTTCAACTGTCCAGATTTTGCAGAATGCCCAGATTTGTACCTTATATTTTTGATCTGCTCATCATAAAATGTGTGATTTTCTGTCAAATCAGTGAGGATTGAAGTCATTAAATAATAACCAACATTTGAGTTTCAGGCTTCATATTCTTCAGAAAATCCATGCTAACACAAATCCTGTTATTCTAGCAACTCTCTAAGTTTATAAGAGCACTATTTAAAATATGTCCCTATTTTGCCCATTGTTCCCCAATTATTTTAGGCTTTGTGCAGACTTCTTGTGTTAAGAGATTGAGAGGTACGATGTGTGTGTGTGTGTGTGTGTGTGTGTGTGTGTGTGTGTGTGTGTGTGTGTGTGTGTGTGTGTGTGTGTGAATGAGTGTGTGTGTGATTATATAATGAATGGTCAAACTGTTTCATGATCGGCACAAAAAGAATTGACCAAGGCACATTGACCGTTCATTATAATGACACACAGTACATTGAAAAATAAAACAAAATTCCTTATCTGAGACATTATTCATAAGTCAGAGTGCAAATCCTGACAATTATTGCCTATTACTGTGTATACACTGATCAGACTAATCTGTTCCTCTTACATACAAACAACTCTTAAGCTCTTCTTACCTTTTTAAAACTACTAGTTAGCTAAACTCTGTCTCACCCACACCGCCTCCCCTCATTGGACACATTTCCCAAGGTTTTCCTTGTGACCTACGTAACCTAACTCAGTCTGCAAGTATGAGCAATGTGCTTCTCTTTTAACGTAGAATTATGAACATGTAATGATGTGTCCAGTGTATTGGAGCACTGTTACTTACTTGAAAATTAAATGATGATGGAAGCAAAGCAGTAATATGATCACTTTGGCATCCCACATGACTGATAGTTTCTCCCAGATGTGCGGGAAACATAATTCCAAATGTGAGTAATACCTCTGTGTAGAAATGATCATAAACAGAACTTAACAACATAAACCAATGCTGTATATTCAACTGGGTTTACATTCAAAACTTGGAAACTGCATCGGTCGACCAGCATGTGGTCGAATGGCAGTTTTCAAGTCAGCAGAATGTCAAACCAAAATGTATCGACTACACTACAGTGAATGGGTAGTGTAGTTTGAGTATTTGGGTTTAACATTGTGCAGGGAGATCATGGTTCAATGTGGAACAGGGAATTAGCCCATTTCCTCACTGTAGTGCGATCTTGGAGTTGGTATATTTAAATGTGCAGGGTGTGTGTGTGTGTGTGTGTGTGTGTGTGTGTGTGTGTGTGTGTGTGTGTGTGTGTGTGGGAGGAGTGCAGGAGGGCATAGCCCCCCACATGCAAAATAGTAGAATTAACATACCATTGACTGTAGAGTGTAACGGTACATTAATGTGCATAGCAGGAGGTGAGTGACATCACCTCCGGCTATGTCGAATACATCAAACTATGGATGTCAATATATTCATTTTTGCCTTGGTTGCTGTTTCAAAATTCTGATTCTGAATACAGCATTTTGGGTTGACATTCTGAACAGTCGACCAAAGTGGATTCGGAATTTCAGCAGTAAATCATTCAACTGATGGTGTGTGTGTGTGTGTGTGTGTGTGTGTGTGTGTGTGTGTGTGTGTGTGTGTGTGTGTGTGTGTGTGTGTGTGAGACAAATTTTGAGCAAGGAATCTGCTGCACTGGTAACTGATAATTTGATTACTGGAAGACACTGTATTTACAGATGTGATAGCACATCTTGTCATCCGTCTCATCTGTACAGATTTTTTGCAGAATGTCCAGATTTATGCCTTATATTTTTGGTGTGTTTCTCAAAATGGCAGTTTTCTGGCAAATCATTGCCAGAACATTGAGGGTTGAAGTCAGAAAAATAATGACAGAAATTTGAGTTTCAGACTTCACACCCTTCAGAAAATGCATGCGAATGCAAAACCAGTTATTCTATCAACTTTCTAAGTTTGTAACAGCAATATTTAAAACATGTCCCTATTTTGGGCCCTTGTCCCCCCCAATGTTTAATGCTTTGTCCAGATTTCTTGCTCTTAGAATTTGAGAGGTATGCATCTTGTCTGTAATTATATACTTTGCGTATATACATATGTATATGTGCATGTATGATGTTTGCACATAAGTACTTTTTAGTTGTCTAAAAAGACAACCTTTGTTTCTTCTGCAAGAATTACTATAGAATGAATGTTACCATAGGCTGTGAGAGTTAAATGGTCTATTTTAAAGATTCTGACCACCTATAGAGTTGTATGAGCACTAGCACTTGTTACTGAAGTCCATGGTATATTATACATTGTTGGCCACCAGATGTACTCCAGTCTTTTCTAATTTCACAGGCAAGGAAGATCTCCAGAACTCCAAGGTCTGTTGTCCTGTTCATGTCATATCTAATAGTGGGCTTGTGGGACTGATGGTGTTATTCTATCAGCAGCTAAACTAAATGCAAAAAAGGTCAAAAATATATACTTTGTTTTTTTAATTATATATTTACTTTATCAAGAATCAGTTTAATGACTGAAAATTTAATAAAGTGGAAAATGTAGGCCAAAACACATTGCATGCTACTTCACAGTTATTAGCATTTCACTGCTTTGCCATTCTGGTACAAATGAACACACTCTCCAGACCAGTGTTTAATTTACTTACCTTCAGACTCCAATGTGTGACACTAAACATTGTTTAAACAACAAAGAGGATTGTGACTAGATGTGGGAATGGAGCCCACACCATTTTAATTTTCACATCATTAAAAGGCCATGTCATAACCTACTGAAACTGTTTATGTGTGGCATGATATACTACTACAACTTCTGCTAAGAGTTAGGTAAACTCCAAGAACATATTCTTTTCCCTTAGTTGAATTAAGTGAGATGAATCCAGAAAGTTCTATATTTATACATTCAGATTTATTAACTATCTGTAAGAACATTTGTCTCTAAAATATCTGTTAAATGAATAATAAAATGTTTTTGAAACACAGTAGATGTTTTGTGTATGTATGGAAAGAAACACTAAAACATTTTACACTTAGAAGTTTTTCGAAACTAAAATGCATTCAATAAAATGTTATTTGGAAAATACAAGAATATAGAAGCAATTTGGTTATACAATGGATATACTTACTAATATTAAAATAAATACATACTCAAGGTTTTATGTCACAGTACTTTCTCAAATATTAAAATCACACCACACACAGGTTAATTTATCTAAAAGTGGCATGTCAATAATTAATAATGTATTTAATCCTGAGTATATGGTGGCATTAATCAGTGTAAGCTATTTATATTCTTTCTGTTCCATCTTATTAAGAATATCTCCCGTTTTACAACTTAAGTACACTAGTTGTAAAGCAGGGAATGTAATGTCATGCACTGGGATTCAGAAATTCTTAATGTGATGCAGAAACCTTAGCTTGGAGGGTTTCTCCATCATGCTAAACCTTTCTGGTTCACCACACTTCTGCTGCATTTTTGCCTTTGTGGAGGCCTAAGCAGGGTGCACAGTTTTCTGGGCTAAGCTGCATATTAACGTGACAGTTTGGCGAAGTGTTCATGTTAATTAGCCACGTGCTCTCCTGCAGAAATTTCTGCAGCTACCAATTAGTTTGGCAGACCAGTTCAGAGAATCACATGGTTGAATAAGATTTTAATCTGGGGGAAAAAGTGAGCACTATTAGAAGATGGTGTTCAATCAATCACTCTTATGGGAGTAATCACTGTGCAGTTAAGTCCAGTGAAGCCATGTGGGGGTGGGGGTGTTTGTGCATGTCAGTGTGTACATGCATTTGGATAAACAGTATGTGTGCACATGTCCATAGGGGCTGGTATGATGCTGTTTGAATATATGTTTGTGTGTTAGTGCCTGGGTGGTCAAATGGGGGGGGGGGGTAGGTAATGAATCTCAAGTCTTGCTCACTGTGTGTGTGTGTGTGTGTGTGTGTGTGTGTGTGTGTGTGTGTTGCAGTATACATTGGGATATACTGACAAATGTTTCTGTGATTATAAGTGAGTGTGTGGTGCATGTTTGTATATGGGCAGATGTGTATGTGTGCCTGTGTATGTGTGTTTGGGTGTGTGAGTGTGTGTGTGTGTGTGTGTGTGTGTGTGTGTGTGTGTGTGTGTGTGTGTGTGTGTGTGTGTGTGTGTGTGTGTGTGTGTTGCAGTATACATTGGGATATACTGACAAATGTTTCTGTGATTATAAGTGAGTGTGTGGGGCATGTTTGTATATGGGCAGATGTGTATGTGTGCCTGTGTATGTGTGTTTGGGTGTGTGAGTGTGTGTGTGTGTGTGTGTGTGTGTGTGTGTGTGTGTGTGTGTGTGTGTGTGTGTGTGTGTGTGTGTGTGTGTGTGTGTGTGTCTGTGTTTGGGTGTGTGATATCTCTCCAGCTTAGCATGTACAAATTTGAACACAGCCAAAAATAATGGTGGCGGGGTGGAGTCCAAAAATCAGCACAGATTTTAAATATTGCTCTTATAAACTTAGAATGCTGTTAGAATAACTGTTTTTGTCTTATGCATTTTCTTAAGGATATGAAGGATATGAATTATTTAGTGGCTTCAACCCTCCATGAGTTGTCAGAAAATCACAAATTGTATGAGGAACAGACAAAAATTATAAGACAAAAATCTGGACATTCTGTGAAAATCTGAACAGTTGAGAGGTCTGGTGTATATGTATATATGGGTCAGTCTTTCTGTAATTGTGACTGAGTGTGAGAGGGCATGTTTGTATGTGACTAGATGCATGTGTTTGTGTGTGTGAGTGTGTATGAGTGCCTTTGCTAGTGAAATGCATGGGCTACTTGGGAGATCACTAATGTGTCAAGTTTGGCAGTTAGTACAGAGGATTATGGCTTCAAACTTTTCAGGGTTTTATTCTTCCTCATCAATTTGCCTACTGTATGACTCTGAGCTAGTCACTTAATCTCACTAATCTAAACATTGGCAACATCTGAAAAGTTCATTTTTGAACTCTGGAGTTGATATTTCAAGTGCTCGAATCTTGTCAACCATTTGTCTTTTTAGCTGACTGGGAACTATTATTTCGTCATCTATGAATGTTAAGACTTGAACAGAACTTACTATTCCTTGAAAAAAACTAAAAAGTAAAAAAAAAAAAAAAAAAAAAAGATCAAACTTTTTTCCTTACTACTGCTATTTTCTCAGACTCTCCTTAGCACTGTAACTTTTATCATATCTGCATTTCCCTGTTGGCATGTTGGTGTCAGTACCTCTATGGAAGTCCTTTTGCCATTGGTAATTGTGATTTTATCCAAAGAACCTCTAATCATTCAAGCAATTTTCCATGATTCTATGGTAAATACGCTGTGCTTAGAAGTTTTGTCAAGTTTAGCTCATAGTGTGGTGTGTTTTTGATTTTCATATCATACTTTTGTAGATTAAGTAACATCCAATGCGATCTTGGAAGTGTCTGACAAACACTTTCTGATTATGCTCTGCAGTGATATATGGTCTGTTACTACATGAGCGTCTTTACCAGGAGACATATGGAATTTGTCAAATTCACTATTGCAAGTATTTTTTACCTGAGCATATTTTTGTGTATATGTAAATGTTATTGACCCATGGGCAACTGGTATATTTTCTTGTAAGGTCACAGCTCCTATACTGTTGTGATTGGCATGTATTTGATGTACATCTTCTTTGCTCACCTCACAGTACCTTAACTATAGTACTGCTGTAACTAATTTTGTGACCATTTAAAATCCCTTTTCCTGTTTGTAGACCCATCCCAAGGTTACTATTGTCCTAACAGATTTCTAAGAAGCATAGTTATCTCAGGCATAACTGATACTAACTTTGCAAAATACTAAATATTTCCTAGAAATGTGCATACTATGTTGTTCTGGCTTTTTTGGCCCAGGTTTTGGTCCCCCTGACATTAACATATGATTCATGTAATGCAGACTTGGCATATGTATTTATATCTGCTCTAGTATTATTTGAAATTATGCATCTTAATTTGTTCAGCAGTTGTATAATTTTCTTTTTGTGTTCTTCTTGTGTCTGACTCTCACATTACTAGATCATCAGCTATAGTCACAATGTTTTTCAGTTTTTCACTTATCTGTAGAACAGCTTTTTGGAATAGACATGGCAGGAAGCAGGACAGTTTGACCCTGGATGATTTAAGCCTGGATGTTTTGACCCCGGCAGTTTGACCCCTATGCAATTGGATATACTTTCCTATTAAAATTCACATTTATTGTCTATGAGAATATTTATTGGACAGCTTGACCCTAGATGTTTTGACCCTGGACTATTTGACACCAATTAAATTTAGTGAAAGCATTTTACTACTTAATATCTTAATTAGGAATTTTACTTAATATTTTAATATATTTAACATTTTAAATATGTAAATGTTAATTTATTTAATATTGTATTTAATATATAAATATAATTAATTTAATTATCAATAGTTTTTAACACATTAACAATAAAACCAATCAGGAAGTTTACATAGGAAGTTAAAAAAAATACGAGTGGCGGATGTTGTAGAAGGAAGTAGCAGTCCACAAAAATCACAAAAACTGATAGGCCAAAGAAGAGCCATAAAGACGATAGAGTGGACTACTGAGGATAAGAAAGAAATTATGTAATGTTACTATTATGCAAAAAGCCCAGAATTTCCAGATACAAGGTATACAAAAAGATTAAGAGATAAATTAGAGGAAAGAAAAACTGTCAGAAGTTTCAAATAAAAATTTGTGGTCATTAATACAACAGAGTTTTGAAAAAAAAACAGTATATAGACCAAGAAACTTTAATCTGTTTGGAAAAAGAAGCTTCTGAGGAAGTGCAAAAATATAAACAACAAAACCTAGATATCTTTGAAAAGTATAAAAAAGAAATATGGAGATGAGAAAAAAAGAGAGATTTGATATGGTGCAATATTTATGCAAAGGCAAAAGCCAAATTAATCAACATAAAAAAGGCAGCTCTAAAGATATTCGAAGAGAAATACAGGCAAAGGCAACCAGACATGGAAAATTTCACAATAAAAAAATAATATCACAAATAAGGAATGCAGAAAGGCAGATTAGTAAAGTAGATGTTAAAAAATAGAAGCTGAAGTTATGGAGTGCCTGCAAAGTGATGGATTTGATGTAGTAGATCTAACACAGGTTACATCACAGCATGATGGAACAAGTCTTCAAAGTAAGGAGAAACAGGAAGATCAGGAGACATCTGAAGAAAAAATTTGGACATGGGAAAGAAAAAGAGAACTAATATTGTGCAATATCTATGCAAAGAAGAAAGCAAAACTTCTTCGTCTTTTGGCTTTTCCTGGTTAGGGGTCGCCACAGCGGATCATCTGTCCGCTCACGATTGGCAGTGGAGTTTTACAAAAAGGGCAGGACCAAAGATATTTGAAGAGAAATACAGGCAAAGGAATCTGGACATGGAAAACTGTACAATACAAAAAAATAAGAAGACAAAGAGGAAACGCAGAAAAGGAGATTAGTAATGTAGGAGTTAAAGAAATAGAAACTGAAGTTTTGGAGTACCTCCAAAGTGAAAGATTAATTGCAGAAATTCTAATTCAGAAACCACCACAAAAGGATAAAGCAAAAGAACTCCATAGTAAGGGGAAACCAGTAGAATGGGAAGCAATTGGTCAGGTGCCATATGAAGATATTTTGGAGCCTTCCACAGGAAACCAGTATAAACATTCACTTGAGGCTGGATGGCAAGGGAAGGAACAGGAAGCTGTGGACACTCTGACACAGTTAATGCTGAGCAGTGATAGGCCAGTGAGTGCTGACATGACAGGGCAATGGATGGCACAGGAGGAAATTAAAGAGAATGTGCCACAGGAAGCTGCAATAGAACCTTCTGTAGAATGCCCGCAGGAAATGGAAAACAAAAAATGTGCCCTTAGTTTAGAAGAAGACGAGCTAAGAGAAGAGTTGCTTGACTTAATAGAGATAGACATATTAAGATCAGTGAAAGAAATAGACTGTAGAAGGTCAATAAAACCCAAAAAGTCAGAAGTTTGATAAAACAAATGAACATAACAAATAGGACTGTTTATAGAGATCCATGTGGTATAACAAAAGTAAACAAAATATATTACTGTGCAGCTAAATTAATAACTGATAAAGTTCTACCACAAGAACACTGGGTAGTGATGGAGAGAAAGGGGGAAATTGAATACCATCATGGAAGTATCGAATAGAGAAAACTATAAAGCAACTAAGACAAGAAGTGTCATTGTTAGAACAGTTAGAAGAGGGAACAGATCAACAAAAATACTTAGAAAGATAGAAGTGATAAAAGCAACGTGCAGTATTAGAACAGACCAGGATCTATCGTGAACTATCACAAATAAACTAAAAATCTCAGCACAGGCGGAAAAACTTAGAAGATACACAGATAAATATAAAGGAAAAGTACAAAATAAGCAATTTATTGATGGCCCATACAAGTTTTATAGAGAACTGGGAAACAAGGTAAAAGGAATTTAAAGATCATCAAAAAAAGAAGAAATATATACATTTTGGAGAAGTATCTATGAAGATCCTGTTGGTGGTGCTGCGGTAGCATTGTCGCCTCACAGTAAGACGCTGTCCGGTTTGATTCTCAGCTAGAGCGTCTTCTGCGTGGAGACATGCGTGAATGGGCGTACCTTCGTTGAAGGTTGTGCATCAGGACTGGTAACTCGGCATGTAAAAATCAACTACCAATCATTAGCGGACCGGAGTTCCGCTGTGGCGACCCCTAACCGGGAAAAGCCGAAAGACAACATCTATGAAGATCCTGTAGAACATAACAAAAATGCTAAATGGATAGAAGAAGTAAAAAAAAAGAATAAGAAGTTTAAAGGTACAGGATATGAAATAGGATGAAGTAACAGCCAGAGAGATTGAAACAAAGTTAAGAAAAGCCTCAAATTGGAAAACTCCAGGTCCAGATGCAGTACCTAACTTCTGGTTAAAAGTATTAAAGATGCATGAAGATTTATCCATGAGTAAGAACTATTTATATGCGCACCCTGAACAGATACCAACCTGGGTAACAACAGGAAAAACAATGCTTCTACTTAAGAGTGAACCAGTATGCTACCTAAAAATTATAGACCAATAACTTGCCTTCCTATGACATACAAACTATACACAGGAAATTGATGCCGACAGAGACTATAGTCATTTAGAAGAAAACTCAATTATGGCAGTAGAACAAAAGGAAAATAAAAGAAAGTCATATGGAACAAAGGATCATTTGCTGTTAAATAACATCATAGTGGAGAACTGTAAAAAGGGGAAGAATCTAAGTATGGCATGGATTGACTACAAAAAAGCATTTGATAGTATCCCATATTCATGTTTAAAAGAGTGCTTAAAATGTATAAGATACACCCTACACTGATCGACTACATTACAGTGACCATGAAACAGTGACAGAGCACTTTGCAATTAAGCCATGATAAAGGACAAATTATTATCCCTGGGATAAAAATTCAAAGGGGGATATTCCAAGGTGATTCTCTGTCACTGTTGCTCTTTTGCCTTGCCCCTAACCCATTAAGCTGTCTACTTAACAGATTAGGTCATGGTTATAATTTGGCTTCCAGAAAACAACAAAGTGTAAAGACTTCTTATCTTCTGTTTGTTGATGATTTGAATGGTATAGCTCATCAGATGAGAAACTGAAAGTACAACAGAAAGTTGTCAAAACTTTTTCAGATGATATAAGAATGTCATTTGGTCTTAATAAATGAGCAAACACAACCTTTCAAGCAGGAAAACTGCAGCACCAAGAAAATATCAGTTTAGGACAAGAATGTGATATAAAAGAACTTGAGCAAGACGGAGTGTATAAATATTTGGGAGTCGATGAAGGATCAACAATAAAACATGAACAAATGTGAATAAAGCTTAGTAAGAAGTACTTTAGAAGACTTAAATTAATCCTGAAAACAGCATTGACATCTAGGAACAAAATTCAAGCTATAAACCAATTTGCACTTCCTGTCCTAACTTACAGTTTTGGAGAGATTGACTGGCCCCAAAACATGTTGGATAGATCAGCTAGGAAAATAAGAAGGATACTTCATGCTCACCAAATGATTTATAAAAATCAGTGCATACCAAGATTACATTTTCCCTGTTCTGAAGGAGGCCTGGGCCTTCTTGAAATTCATTACATGTACAGATCTGCAATTGTGGGACTCCACACATATTTGCTGTCCTCACAAGATTCAAATGTAGTGAAAGTTTTGAAATATGAGGAGAATAAATCTAAGAATATTTCCCAGCTTAGGCTAGCAGAAGCATATTGGCATCAAGCAAGAATGGAAATCAAACTACAAGTAGATAAAAACCAGGCCGCAACTGAATGTGCCAAAAAACAAAAGAAAGAATATAAGGTGAAATACCAGATGAGAAGGCAAGAAATGTGGAAAATCCATAAATATAGTTGCAAGTATAGAAAACTTCCGGAAGAACCTCATATTGATCAGAACTGATACAGGAATGGTTAAGGAGAGGCAAATTCAAACCAAGAGATTACATTTTAATATACTGGCGGTACAAGACAATGGGCTACATACACATTGGTTTACGAAGTCCATTAAACATGTGGGAGAAACAGACAAATGCAGGTTTTGTAAAACAGAATTGGAAACAGTTGCACACCTCGTTGCTGGTTGTGACATACTAATGGCAGAAGGACTGCATAGTGAAAGACATAATAATGTGGTGAGACTGTTGCACTGGGGATTGTGCAAACATTATGGTACTGAAGTGGCTGAAAATCACTGGAAATATGAACCACAAAGCATCATAGAAAATGATGAAGTCTGCATCACATGGGATCATCCATTACCAACAGTTCAAAAGATAGATGCTAGAAAACCAGATATAGTGGTCCAAGAAAAGAAGACAAAAGTAGCATTGATCATTGAAATCAATACACTCAGTGACTCCAGTGTCCTGTGGACAGAGAGACACAAAGTCATTAAATATCAGGATTTGCAAGCAGAAATGAGAGCAATGTGGAAGAAAGATACACATATAGTTCCGATAGTAGTAGGAGCAATGGGTCTTATAAAAAATAATCTACAATCATATTTAGATTATGCTACCAATACATGTAACTCTGTACAAATCGAATAAGGAGTCATTACTGGGCACGTTGCAGGTGCTGCAAAGAACACTTTTGGCTGACATCAAAGAGTGAAACAATACTAATTTCATGAACTTTAATTGTACTTTGACTTAGGAATGGGGTCCATTCCTGTCATGGTATTAGAAACCCAAAAGATCTGGAGAAATTAAAAAAGGAAGTTAACATATTTAACATTTTATTTTAAACATTTCAATCCTAAGAAATTAATATTAATAATATTATTTTATGTAGATCAAATGCAAATGTTTTAAACAGTTATATATATAGATTAAAGTTAGCCCATTAAGCAATTGTGAATGAATAATATTATGTTCTGTCTAATGATGGGTTATTTTATGCACAATTCTTCTCTTATAAGGCCCATTATTGAGTGCAATGCCCCTTTTGGCATGTATCTCACAAAACACATGCAGCAGCTTGAGAGACCACAAAGGTTCCTCAACAGGAGAATCCAGGGCCTCAAAAATCTACCATACACAGATAAGCTAAAGGCCCTATCCCTCTATTCAGTTTCATACAGACTCCTCAGAGGTGACCTCTGTCTGGCATACAAGGTGATCACAGACCCCACCTTGATGGGACTGCTGCATATCTGCAAGTCAAGCTCCACTCAAGTAACTAGCATGCACGGCCTCAACCTGGTCTGTGACATCAACAGAATTTGTTGGTGGGACAGATTTGTGTCCCAGAGACTCTCCCATCTATGGAATTGACTCCCTTTCCACGTCAAGCAGAGTGCCTCTTTACCCCTTTTTATGTGCAACCTGGATAATTGGATAGGAAACAGAAAATATACCCCTGGGATTCCACCCATGTCCCTGCTGGACAGGGGCGTCAGGTGCTGACTTGTCTAAACATGGGCTAAACTCTTGGCTAGGCTTATAAAGGCCTCAGGGCCAATAGCCTAGTAACTTTCTATGATCCTATGATTGTCATATGTTTTCACTATTCTTGCTGTGTGTTATAGACTACTATAAAGCCTTGTTACAGATCTAGATATGGAATGTGTTAATGCAGGGATCAAATCATCCCATTCCCCACTACTGTTGAAATAGGTCTTTCTTCTTCTTTCGGCTTTTCCCGGTTAGAGGTTGCCACAGCAGATCACCTGTCTGCTCATGATTGGCAGTGGAGTTTAATGGTGTCGAGTTGCCAGCCCAGCGCCCAACCTTCCACAGAAGGCACACACATGCACGCACTCACACCTAGAGCCAATTTAGAGTGTCCAATCTGAAATAGGTAAAAGTCTGAAATCTTTTCCTTCCTAGTGGTATACTAAACATACTCAATCTGGATCTTTCTTCATGCAGCATAATTTGGCAGGAACCATGGTGTCCATTTAAGCACTGAAAACAACCTGGTATTTGGCATAGTGTGGAACAATACACATACAGAGCTTTTATTGATTTACAACAGTGACAACCCTATTCACCCATACTGTTGGCTTCAATTGCTTCTTAATGACACATCCACTTTCTATTCACTTCAGTTCCTGTTAACTCTACCCTAGAGAGCTACTGATGCATTCCTTGGATAATATAGCTCTGATGTAGCATCGTTTGTATATAATACTGTCATGGCAAACATTCTAGGTATAAAAATAAGTATGTATAGCTGTGAAAGATATCTTTGCTGTGGCTTTCTACGCATGTACTCTTATGCTTTCAAACACACCTAGTACACGAGGTTTGAACTGTAACTATACAATATTTTCTGTCCTTCCATTACAGTTGCAAAGCATTATATATTTATAATTTTAAACGTTTATTTGATTCCAATTTTATCTTGCATGAATACATTTCCTCAATTTATTCTTTCAACTGTAAAAAAAAAAAAATGTTTTTTTTTTGTACTTCATAGTTACAGCTTTTGATAAGGTCAAGTTTGTTTCTGTTAAAAATACCGTACCTTGCTTGATTATTTCTTATACCAAAACTAGTATGAGATTTATTTAATGAATAATCTAGCTCATGATAGTCATCTTTTTTGTCTCAATTATTTAGCTCGGTGACAGACGCATTTAGAGTATCTATAAAACAGTTTACCCTTGTAAGGAGCAGTTCGAAAAAAATAAGTCCTTTCTAGGGTCCGAGTAATTTCTTAACTTTTTCTTATTTTTAGCATTTTGCCTTTCCCAAGTATCAAATATCTCGAAATCTCAGTGACATAAAGCATTCATACAATGTACCTTTTCAGGCTTTTCAGTTATTTTAGTTTCAGTGAAAAATGAAGATAATTCCTGAATCCAAACCTTCCAGTTTTCTCTTAAGTCGTCTTGTAATGGGGTATTTTCTTCAGTAATTTTTCTCTACATTTATTCACAAACTCTTAAAACAAGCATATTTCTTTACTTCTGGAAATATATTTCCCCAGTTGTGAGACCATGTAACATATGAATGTTTTTCAGAATGTTAAGTATACATCTGTGGATGTAACTAGCCTTCATGAGATGTTTATTCAGGGTGACACCTAGAAGGAATTTGTATTTCCTTTAACTAAGATTAGTATTTAAAGATGGCTACCTTATGTGCTATAACTGACAGTGAGGCCGTTGATCTGTGTCCTGTTAGAGCACTGCAGAGATACTAGTGAAACTTTTTTGGACTCATGGAGATCATAGTTGTAAGAAGAGCTGTTTTTGAATTTGTACATATGGGAGTTGCATTGCACATATGTAGCCCTTATTTCTAGCAAATATATTCCCTCCTTATAATCTCTTTGAAATTCAATGACCATGTAGAAACACTTCATTACATCATTAAAACCATGCAGAAATATATAACAACTCATAATAACCCATTCTGAGGGGATATTTTCAGATGAATCCTATCACAGAGGATTTCTAATGCCTCACAGTATGGCAAAGATATACCTTGGCTCTGCTGAAACTAGATGGAAATGTACCTCATCTGTAGTAAGAACCCGGGAGCCCATTTTTTTAAATCTCACAGACATACCCTCTAGAATGGCTAAAAAAACAGTAGGGTCATGTAGAACTTTTCCTATACCCTAACTAGATGTTAAGTTTGTTTAATGCTCCACTACCTTACTGTATTTCTAAATTTCATGAAAACTGCTAAAAGCACCACTAAATATGGCAAAGAAGATCTCAAGAAAATGGAAGACTAGCACTCTCTCTGTAATTCAGCAAAGATTCTGTGCTTCCAGAATCTCTACAGCTACATTTTCACTGATTTGACATACCATTAATATAAACAAAAGTGGGACTTTTAGCTAGGTATCTGTTTAGACAGTACAGCTTGTGAAGAACCTTAAATTTGACATGCTGGTCCAAAAGATTAAAGTAGATTTAAATAACTGGCATTTAAAAAATGTATCCACCCTAAGAAGCAATAGCCGCGGTGGTAGCGTTGTTACCTCACAGCAAGAGGTTCTCCCGTTCGATTCTCAGCTGGGCTTGGGAGTGCCTTCTGTGTGGAGTCTGCATGTCCTCCCTGTGGTTGGTTAGCATTTGAAAGATGTGCATGCGTAAATGGGTGTGCCTTCGTTGAAGGTTGAGCATCGAGCTGGCACCTTGGCGTTTCGTAAAAATCTACTGCCAATCATTAGCAGACCAGAGTTCCGCTGTGGCAACCCCTTACCGGGAAAAGCCGAAAGACAAACAACAACATTCACCCTAAGAAGCAGCATGACGTCCCTGTTTCCTGTCATACTTTCAGGTTTCCTTTACTCTTCTTCCTTTCCTACTTTGTCGTACACTGTTTATGCTTATACTGTGGAAGCTTGCTTTGTTATACACTGCTTTGTTATACACTGTTTATGCTTATACTGTGGAAGCTTGCTTTGTTATACACTGCTTTGTTATACACTGTTTATGCTTATACTGTGGAAGCTTGCTTTGTTATACACTGCTTTGTTATACACTGTTTATGCTTATACTGTGGAAGCTTGCTTTGTTATCCACTGCTTTGTTATACACTGTTTATGCTTATACTGTGGAAGCTTGCTTTGTTATACACTGCTTTGTTATACACTGTTTATGCTTATACTGTGGAAGCTTGCTTTTCTTTTCATATCACCAGAAAACACTGACTAACAAATAGCACAATAATGTCTGCATATGTTAGGTACTGTTTAGACAATCGGCAGTGGCCTTGGCCTTTCTCCCACCTTGACACACTGCAACCTACTTTTAAAAATACACTTCCAGTGGGAAACTGAAACAGACATTAAAACTATTGTTGCTTAATGAGTGAAGTGAAGCTATCAGGCATCCGTGTATGAGCTGTGATAACATTCTACTGTGCAATATGATAGAAGTGGATAAAAAAAAACAGCCTAGTTGCAGTATAAACATAAAGTGCCTTGTTGGGTGCTTTCATTGTTTCCACAGACTTCAGTGTTATAGCGTTTCATTCTTTATACTTTACTTGAGCTGTATTATAACCCCTTAAACACCAGATCTACTCTGAGTTCTGCTGCCAGCTTTCCTGATCAGTGTGGTAGCTTTGACTGTACATATTGTAAATATTCTCTGTTTGCAATCTGTTTTTATCTACTCACATCTAGACTAGTGTTTGTATTTTAACAGGACCTAAACTGATCTAACTGTATTAGCTAGTCATGCTTTCATTCAAGGATGTCAGGAGGTCTACACACTATAAGCATTTCAGTACAGTTTATCTGGAGTGGGGGTTAGAATCGGGCAGGCACTAGGTGGCTCATGGTATTGGACTCCTGGGCTTCAGCCTCCCCAACTTTCAACAAAAAAAAATAAATAAATAACAAAAAGAAAAAAAGAAAAAAGTTTAATTATTAAACTTTACACACTAGTAGCTGTTCGAACTGTAAAGCTGAATTAGATTCTACATGGCACTCAGACAAGTGCACATGTGTGCTAGAGTTCTACTTTAATAAAAAAGAGGAAAACCTATCTTTTTTGTTTCTGGACTGTTTTAAAAACAGTCCAGATTTTTAAACTCACAGGCATCAATGAAGATGCCCAGAAAGGAAGCTGACTGACGGGACTGTGAAGTCAGCAGCCTGTCACATATGTGACGCAGCTGCTCATTAGTCCTGTTACTCTCACATTCTCTTCCCGTATTTTAGTTGTGATGGGGAGAGTGAAAGAGTGGAGAGACAGCGATTGGGTTAGTGTGCAAGCTAAGTTCTCATTTTTTTCTTTCTGGCAGGGCCAACCAGATACTTTCTGCATTATTTTTCCTGACAGGGTCAACCAGATACTAGTGGTCTGTGTGTTAAGGAGCTGTTGATGACTTTTTTTTTATTATTATTATTATAACGTGGCAGGTTTAACCAGATATTAGGGAGGTAATGTGTTTTGGGGACTGTTGATAATTTTGTTTTTTTAACATAAAACACTGGCAGGGTCAACCAGATCCTGGCAGGTGTCGAAGAGATACTAGGTATGTGGTGTGTTCTGGGGGGCCATTTGTAGATGCTGTGATGCCCGTGCCCTGGCCCAGCAATCAAGGAGCCTCAATCCTCACCACTAACACCAAGGAGGTCATCTCATAGAAGAGAAAAGGATAATTAATACACACAGTAAAGTACAAGCATACAGAGATCACAGTCAGTCTGGGGCTGGTTGCTCCCTTGTTCACCAGGTCCCCAATAAGACTCCCAACTGGCACAGCTATAGGATCCAGGTCTCAGCCTAGCTGGGCAAGCTAAAACCTCCTGTACCCTCTCTAGTCCAACCAGTACTTCGTGTCCCTGCCCAAGTAGCTGACACAACACACACACACACTTTGAGATAAGTATTTATACAACTTCACAGACACTCCTGGGAAAGGCTGACACAGATTATTCAGCTGTGCCACTTTACCCAGACTATACATTAGTAATTACTGCCACCACCCAACTAATAATATCAGCTACTAAAAGGCCCTTAAAAGGGTGTCCAACTATTACTGTGCAATATTATTATCCAATGGTAGTATGACTAACAGTCAAGGCTTACTTTAGAGTGGCCTATTACAATAACCTCTAAAAATATGCAATGTAATCTAGAGCTTATCTCTACACAAACCAGCCACAGGTAGAAGGTTTTAAAAATATTTAATAATAAATAATAAAACACAAGACAAAACTACTACACCACAGAGATATCTAAGAGTTCAGAGAACACACAGAAACTTAAAATAATACAGTAGGACAGGTCTGATTTCAAAGAAAAATACCTAATTAATCTTTACTAGCTGTAACTATTCTTACAAGAAATCACAGTGCTAAAACTTACATGTGAGCATAAGGCAGAGTGCTGAGTTAGATGTCCAAAGTCAAAATGCTCTCAGTCTCTTGTGAGAAATAGTATTTAAACATTACTAACAAACATGTCTCTAAGGCCCTCCCAAATTACATAATTTTTGAGACTTAGGTTTTCCCAGTATTCATATTGCATCATCTTAACACCTGGTCTGAGTTCTCAGGCCACAAACTGCATTATTTAGCAATCTAACACCTGCACAGAAACTTACAACAATAGAAGACATTTCACGTGTATATTCTAACAGAAACTAGAGCATTAAAGCACATCCCACATCTAAATTCTAGTCATAAACTTTAGGCCCTAGAGCAAATGTCAGGTAGGTATGGCAGAGGTCTCCTACCTAGGACATAGAGTGGGGAGTGGTAAGATAAAGCCAGAACCTGCCAAAGTGAAAGCCATTCAGGCATGGCCTGCACATGTTACCAAAAAGCAGGTGAAGGCATTCTTGGGGACAGCAGGGTACTACAGAAAGTTTGCTCCCAATTATAGTACTATAGCTGCTCCCCTCACAGACCTGACAAGGAAGAACAGACCAGGCAAATTAGTGTGGACACCAGCATGTGAACAGGCATTTCAGAAGCTTAAGGAAGCTTTGGGAGGACCCCCTGTGTTAGCCAGTCCAGACTACAGCAAAGACTTTGTTGTGCAGGTGGATGCTTCAAACTATGGGGTGGGGGCTGTACTTAGCCAGATTTCTTTAGAGGGAGAAGAGCACCCAGTGGTTTATTTCAGTTGTAGGCTCCAACCCAGGGAGAAATGCTATGCAGCAGTAGAAAAGGAATGTCTAGCCATAGTGTGGGCACTACAAAAAACTTCAGCCTTATCTGTATGGAAGAAAATTCACTTTGATGACAGATCACAACCCTCTAACATGGTTAAACAGAGCCAGTCAGCAAAATGTCAGGTTGCTAAGATGGAGTCTGGGGTTGCAAGCATATGATGTGTCAGTGCAGCACCGCAGTGGGGGTAGCAATGTCAATGCAGATGGGTTCTCAAGACAGAGAATGGGGTGAGGTACACCCAGATAGACCTGACACTCTCAAGTGATATTTCTCAAGGGGCACTTGAAAAACTTACTTGAGTTCCCTGGGGTGGAAGAGATGTGATGATTGGGGAGAGATGGGCAAAGGCTGCAAGCCTAGTCAAATAGAATTTGATATATAATTCTGGAATTTGTAAATAAATGTAAAATACAGGCATGTTTTCTTGATAATAAATGTAAAATACAAGCATGTTTCTTGAGTGTAAAGAATACTGTGAAATGTGGAACTGCAAAATATGTGACAACATTGCACTCTACTGGCCCAGTGAAGCATGTTGTGTCCCTTTCATGTTAGAATTCGGCTCCAGTGCAGCTGGATGAAGGTTTCATGCCCATTGTTTTAAGGCTAAAGTTTATGACCAGAATTTAGACGTGGGATGTGCTTTATTGCTCTTGTTTCTGTTAGAATATACATGTGAAATGTCTTCTATTGTTGTAAGTTTTGGTCCAGGTTTTAGATTGCTAAATATTACAGTTTGTGGCCTGAGAATTCAGACCAGGTGTTAAGATGATGCAATATGAATACTGGGAAAACCTAAGTGTCAAAAATTATGTAATTTGGGAGGGCCTTAGAGACATGTTTGTTAGTAATGTTTAAATACTATTTCTCACAAGAGACTGAGAGCATTTTGACTTTGGACATCTAACTCAGCACTTTGCCTTATGCTCACATGTAAGTTTTAGCACTGTGATTTCTTGAAGGAATAGTTACAGCTAGTAAAGATTAATTAGGTATTTTTCTTTGAAATCAGAGCTGTCCTACTGTATTATTTTAAGTATCTGTGTATTCTCTGAACTCTTAGATATCTCTGTGGTGTAGTAGTTTTGTCTTGTGTTTTATTATTTATTATTAGCTATTTTTAAAACCTTCTACCTGTGGCTGGTTTGTGTAGATATAGAGTACATTGCATATTTGGGTTCATAGGTTCATAGGTAGGTACTAGGCTATCGGCCCAAGGGCCTATGCAAGCCTAGCCAACAAGGTTCCCTGGCTTACGCCACCCAAGAAAGTTATTTTCCTGTGCCACTGATGAGCAGAGACACAGAAGTGATCCCCGAGGTGTATTTCCTCTTTCCCATCCTCTCATCAAGATTTTTCTTGAAGAGTGCTAATGAAGAACTTTGCTTGACATAGATGGGTAGCCTGTTCCAGAGTATGGGAAGTCTCTGGGATAGGAATCTATCCCTCCAGCATGTCCTGTTTATTGTGGTGACAAGGTTTAGGTCCCTAGAGTGTGTAGCTCAAAGGGATTGGGATTTCTTTAGGTGCAGCATGTCCAACAGCTCTGGGTTTGACATAGCTTTATATGTTAGGCAGAGATCACCTCTGAGTAGGCGATATGCTACAGAGTAAAGCTTGAGTTTTTTGAGGCGGTCAGTGTAGGGCATTTGTTTGAGTCCAGTAATCCTCTTTGTGAGGTACTTCTGTGGCCTTTCCAGCTGCTGTAGATGTCTTGTGAGGTACATTCCAAAAGGGGCGTTGTACTCTATAATGGATCTAATGAGTGATGAGTAGAGGGTAATGATGACCTCTTTTCTCCTGGATGAGAACCCTTTTATGATGAGGTGTGCCACATAGAAGGACTTCCTGACTACTGTGGCGATGTGACTATCAAAGGAGAGACTACTGTCCGCCTGGGTCCCAAGGTCTCTTATCATGCATTCGGTGTTAAATAGATTGCTGCCTATGTAGTAGTTCATGGCTACAGAGTTTTTACCAAAGGGGATGACACTGCACTTTTTGGCATTGAGCTTGAGGCCATGGCTCTGACACCAGGCATCTGTCTCAGAGAAGCCCTTTTGTAGGATGTTCACATCATTTGGGGACTTGACTATGGCTCCTAGTTTGCAGTCATCTGCGAACTTTGTTAGCCAGAGGCCTTCTGTGTTAGCCTGTACTTCAGAGAAGTAGATACCAAACAGGAGTGGTCCCAGGATGGAACCCTGTGGTACTCCACGTGTCACTGGTTTGAGGTCAGATTTGGAGTCTGCAACTTTTACAGTGTGGGTTCTGTCAGTGAGCCAGTTGGCAACCCATCTTGTGAAGTAAGGATTTATGCCTAGTTTATTGAGTTTAGCTATAATTCCAGAATGGGGATGGTGTTAAAAGCCTTGGCAAGGTCAAGATAGGCTGTGTGAACCACTTTACCCTCATCTACGGCTTTGGTGACTGCCTCAAAGAAGTCGATCAGGTTCAGGAGGCATGATCTGCCTTTCACAAACCAGAACTGGGTGGGATCCAGAGTTTGGAGGTTACCAATGTCTTTGTTTATGAGTTCTATGATGATACGTTCAATGGCTTTGCAGACCAGGCTCGTCAGGCTAATAGGTCTATAGTTCCCGGGATCAGTGGTGGCTCCCCCTTTGTGGAGTGGGATAACTGTTGCTGTGCGAGGCCACTCTAAAGTAAGCCTTGACTGTTAGTCATACTACCATTGGATAATAATATTGCACAGTAATAATTGGACACCCTTTTAATGGCCTTTTAGTAGCTCATATTATTAGTTGGGTGGTGGCAGTAATTACTACTGTATAGTCTGGGTAAAGGGGCACAGCTGGAGAATCTGTGTCAGCCTTTCCCAGTCGTGTCTGTGAATTTGTATAAATACTTATTTCAAAGCGTGTGTGTGTTGTGTCAGCTACTTGGGCAGGGACATGAAGCACTGGTTGGACAGAGAGGGTACAGGAGGTTTTAGCTTCCCCAGCTAGGCTGAGACCTGGACCCTATAGCTGTGGGGAGTCTTACTGGAGACCTGGTGAGCAAGGGAGCAACCAGCCCCAGACTGACTGTGATCTCTGTGTGCACTTAAGGGAAATTGTACTTTACTGTGTGTATTAGTAATCCTTTTATCTTCTATGAGATGACCTCCCTGGTGTTAGTGGTGAGGATTGAGGCTCCTTGATTGCTGGGC
>NC_056746.1:1099442921-1099467921 GCF_019279795.1 Protopterus annectens
ATTTGTATGGCATAGGAAGCATGCAAGGAGTGAGTTATTAGAGAAACAGTGGCATGGTAGTACAAGCTGTGCACCCTTACATTTGTATGGCATAGGAGGTATGTAGGGAGGGGGGTTATCAGAAAAATAGCTGCACAGTAGAACAAGCTGTGCACCCTTTCATTTGTATGGCATAGGAGGCATCCTGAGAGGGGGTTATTTGAGACACGGCTGCACAGTAGTACAAGCTGCACACCCATATATTTCTATGGCATAGCAGGTATGCAGGGAGGGGTTAATAGAGAAGAGGCTGTACGGTAGTACAAGTTGTGCAGGTGACCATTTATGTGGCAGGGGAGGCATTCATAGAAGGAGATCATACTTCCAATGATTCCAGCTAGGAAATTATTAAAATGTTACACATAAACATGGAGAAATTCATTTCCCAGTTTGAATATTTCTGTGCATTATATTGAAGAATTAATTTTACAATTCACCAATAATAAAGTACCAGGTCCAGATAGTATACATAGAATCATAGGAAGTTACTAGACTATTGGCCCTGAGGCCCTTACAAGCCTAGCCAAGAATTTAGCCCATCTTCTGACAAGTCAGCACCCAATGCTCCTGTCCAGCAGGCACACAGGTGGAATCCCAGGGATGTATTTTCTGTTCCCCATCCAGTTACCCCAGGTTGCGCTTAAAAATGGTTAATGAGGTACTCTGCTTGACATGGAGAGGGAGTCTATTCCACAGAAGGGGGAGTCTCTAGGACACAAATCTGTCCCGCCAACAAGTCCTATTGATGTCACAGACCAGGCTGAGGTTGCTCGGGCAGGTTACTTGAGTGGAGCTTGACTTGTGGATATGCAGCAGTCCCATCAAGGCAGGGTCTGAGATTGCTTTGTATGCCAGACAGAGGTCACCTCTGAGGAGTCTGTAGGAGACTAAGTAGAGGGACAGGGCTATTAGTCTATCTGTGTAGGGTAGAAGTTTGAGGCTCTGGATTCTCCTGGTGATGAACCTCTGTGGTCTCCCCAGCTGCTGCATGTGCTTTGTGAGGTACATGCCAAAAGTGGCATTGTACTCAATAATGGGTCTTATAAGGGATGAATACAGGGATAACCAAGAAATAAGGCACTGGAAGGTTCACCTTATTTCTTGGTTATTTGTCTGAATTTAGGCACTGTTTCCACTTTATTCATTTTTTAAGAATACAGGGATGCTATGGCCTCCTTGTCCCTGGATGAGATACCCTTACTAATGAGGTGAGTCATGTGGAAAACTTTCCTTACAATGGAGGCAACATGGTGGTCAAAAGTCAGTTGCTATCAATCTGGGTACCCAAGTCCCTCATGACTGATTGCATGCTCAGGACCTTGCTATTAATGTGATAATTTGTGGGGACATCACTCTCACCAAAGGGGATGATGATGCATTTTCTGGCATTCAGTTTGAGGACATGTTTCTGGCACCAGTCATTTGTTTGGGTGAGACCCTCTTGGAGGATGTCAACATCACTGGCAGAATTGATGACAGCACCCAGCTTGAAAACTTGGTCAGCCATATCCCACTGGTTTTGGCCTGCATCTCAGAAAAATATATCCCGAACAACAGAAGCCACAAGACCAATCCCTGAGGTAGACTGCTTGTTACGGGTCTACTACTTGAGGTGGCTTCACCTATTTTGACTAGGTGGGTTCTGTCAATGAGTCAGCTTACTACCCATCTGGTAACATATGGACTGATGCCTAGTTGAGAGAGTTTATCTATTATACTCGAGTAGGGAATAGTATCGAAGGCTTTGGCCAGGTCAAGGTAGGCAGTGTGCACAGTCTTCCCCTAGTCCATGACTTTGGTGACTGTCTCAAAGAAGTTGACCAAATTTAATGGGCATGACCTTCCTTTGGCAAAACCAAACTGTGTGGGATCAAATGTTTGGAGGTTGCCAATGTCCTTGTTAATGAGGTCCATGATAATCTGTTCCATGGCCTTGCAAATCAGGCTAGTTAGGCTGATGGGTCTATAATTTCCTAGATTAGTGGACACTCAACCTTTCTGCAAAGGGATGGCAGTGGCTGTCCTCCACTCAGCTGGGATGAAGCCAATACTCAGGCTTTGGTTAAACAGGGTGCCTAATGGTGCTGCAAGTTCCTGCCTGAGTTCATGTAGGATGCAACCTAGGATGGTATCGGTTCCCATGGAGGCTGTATTTTTTGCCATTGAGAGGGCAGTGATGACTTGCTCCCTAGTGATAAGGGGAGGAGGGCAGGTGCTGGTAATGTCCTGATTTACTGATGAGGGGACAGAAGGGTGAAGTTTTCACCAAACCTGTCTGCCAGCAGGTTGGCTATATTATGGCATTTGTGTATTTGGTGCCCTTTTTCACCAGTTTTGGGTAGATCTGAGTGCTTCCTTTGAGATTGTTGACATGAGTGAAGAATGCCTTATGATTGTCTTTAGTAGAGGTGGCCAGTTTGGGCTAGAAGTTTGCTTTGGAGGATTTCACTAGTGCTCTTATTTGCTTATTCAGGCTAAAGAGAGATTGCTTCCAATTAGGCACCTGCTCCTTCTTGGTCCTGGACAGCAATTTTTCCTTTATTATAGAGTTTATTTATTTCAGATGTCCACCAGACAGGTTTACTCTTCCTTGAGGAGGAAGATTTTTGTCCTCTTGGGTATTCCTGATTCCATGCAGCTATATAAATGCTCCTATAGTACTTTGTTGTAGGTTTGGACTTATGCATCAGTTCCTATGGAGGGGGAGGGGGCCATGAAACTGTTTACACCTTCCCTCAGGAAGTTATAATCAGCTTTGGAGAAGTTTTTTTGTTTGACCCTAGCTGGATGGGGGGAGGTTGGGGAGATGGTGACTTAAAAAGTGATCCCTTTGTGGTCAGATCTTACCAGGGAGGATAACACTGTAGGGATGCTGCAGGTGTTACTCATGTTGGTTAATACCTAGTCCAAGATATTATCACCTCTTGTGGAGATGTTGGCCAGCTAGTCCAAGGCACTTGCACTGACAAAATCAAGGAATCTCTGGGCATTTGTGTTTTGGCATGAGTAGTTCTTCCAATCTATGGAAGGATAGTTTAAGTCGTCCAGGATCAGGGTAAAGGGTTGAATCTTGATAGATTCAAAGAGGTCCAGATAGGTGGGATTTCATAAAGATTTATTCCCATATTTATTACAGTTGTTTAATACACTAATTGTCTATCATTAGACTCATATTTTTCTTTTGCATGTGTAATTTTAATATTGAAACCTGGAAAAGACCCACTTGATATCAACAGTTACCACCTGATTGCTTTATTTAATTTTGATCATAAAATTCTCACACAAATTATTAATCATTTTTTGATGGAAAACTTTAAGAAATATTTCAGTTCTAATTTGATTTTATTCCTGGGAAAAAGATGAACATGATAAATCAGATATTGCAAGCTTTCATATACTTCATTATAAAAATCTAATTAACAAGAGTAATGCATCGGCAGCTTTTACTGCATTTGAAGCAGAAGAAGCATTTGAATTGGGCAATATACATTTTTGTTTCATTACCTGGAAAAACAAATTTACTTTCACCAATGTATAATGTTATAAAAACTTGTTTTTTTAAAATACATTTTTTTTGCTTAAATCAATGGTTAGACATCAAACATTATAACCCAGAAATGCAGGATTAGGCAAGTTTGCTCCTTATTTCCCACTTTTTTTTCTGTTAAATATCAAACCCATTTTGGAAGCTTTAGAAAATGCCCCACATAATCCCATCAATATTAAACATGTAAAAATAAAACTATTAGCCTATGTTAATGATCTTCTATTAAAAAAAATAATACATTCTGAAAATCAAGACAGAATAATCGTAATACTGGACAAATTAAAGGCTTTAATTGGTTATAAGATTAATTATAACAAATCTCAACTTCTTCTATCAGCTTCAAATATAGTAAATATCAATATATATTTCCACAGTTGATAAATTGAAATATTTGAGTTGGATATATTGCTGAAATATAAAACATATTTCAGATGAGCAGATAATTTATATTTATAATACCATGAAAGAGATTATAAGTAAATAACAAAATATTAAAATATAATTTGCAGGATGAATCGGCTTATTCACAAAACTTCACCCCACGATCTTAAATGGTTCAATAAAATTAAAAGAATACGAATTAGTTTTTGAGAGATAGATCTACAAGTATTCCCTGGGACATTATGATAAGACCATTGTTAAAGATAGGATATAATATCACAGACCCATTACTTTCTTTCTTACTACAACTTTTTATAATTTAGCAAACCGGACTCTGTAGAATAAAGTCAGTTTTAAAAATGTATTTAATAGTGTCTGAAAACTCAGATTATCAACTTTAAGTTATTATCTTCAAGAAAATCAAAAGATGCTCACCTAAAGTATTATTTTCTTACTCCACAAATTCAAGAATACTATTTCTAATATTCATTTCACATGGTTACATATTTACTTTGTTTACTGGTTATGCTCACATTTTCAATATGTCCTACTGCGGTGGTGGTGCTGTGGTAGCATTGTCGCCTCATAGTAAGACGTTGTCCTGTTAGATTCTCAGCTAGAGCGTCTTCCGTGTGGAGACATGCGTGAATGGGCGTACCTTCGTTAAAGGTTGTGCGTCAGAGCTGGCAACTCGGCACGTAAAAATCAACTGCCAATCATTAGCGGACACAACAACATTCTTTCCAGGTCCTACAAAAAATATCTTAACAGCAATAATAAAACTATACATTTGGATTTATTTAAAAACATAATCTGGGCATTATTTTTAAATAGTTATATAAGTAATAAAATAAAGCAAATCATCACTATTCTCCATATTAAATTTCATCAGAATTATAGTATTTACAATGGAAAAACAAAACAAAATAACAACAACAACATTAAATAAAAAATACACAAACTTTATTACTCCTTGCATTACAGTTTCAAATATTTTTCTAATGATCACATAATAAAAACTTGGAAATCAGAAATCAGTGATGTAGTACAATATGATGTCTTTAATAATTTATGGTCTGAAACAAAAATAATCTTATATATTTCAGAAACAGAACAATGCAGCAAAAGATTATATTAAGAACCCATTTACATCACAGATTAGCTGGTGTAGACCTCTGAAGTTATGCTGGTGTGGATGTGGTCAAAAAGGCACTTGGTCATGGTCAGAAATTTGCAAAATGGTTGTTGAAGACTTATCAAGTTTTCATTCATACTATGCATCTACATATCAGCTGTACCTATTATTCATGAATTTTATGTTTAAAAGATAACAGTTCTATGCAAGAAAGCATACTCTTGTGTATTTCCAGAATAATGACAAAAACAAGTCATTTTATCAGTATGGAATTCCCAGAAATTTAGAATTTTCCTCTGGTAGATTGGTGGTCTCTATTCACACAATATCAATATTTTGAGAATACAGAGCATTTTTAATTAATTTATAATATTATCTACCAGATGCTTTTTTTATTATCTGAAAGAATTGGAGAAACGGGAATCTGTTTCTCATTTATTATTCCGTGTGAACATTAATTAAAAAAAGAAAAAAAGAAGAGGATCAGAAGACTGAAGTGTAAACAGCAGGATATACATTACAGTCCTTCATGTGAATACAGAAGTAGCATTTGGGGCAAGAGCCACTGAAACCATACAGAAGAAGGTCAAGTGCCTCTTGCCATAAGTAATGTGAGAGCACTTTCCGTATATACATTACTCCTTCACACCGTATGCAAGTGATGACAGTAGAAATCCAACCCAGGGCTCAAGATGTGTCAGTAGATTGGATGCACTTGTATGCTGAGGGTGATCAGCAGGTTAGCTGTGTACCCTGAAAACAGGAAGAATGTATAAGTTGTTCTGGATTATAATGAGACACTCCTGTGGTCTAATATCTCTGCCTGTAGTACAACTGTTGACTGTTAAACTTGTTTTACATGAGTAATTTGCACGCATGTATTCTGTATTAATTTCTGCTTGGGACATAGACAAAACCTGTAGTTTAACTTGGATTACATCACATTTATCACCCCAATTAATTTCCAGGCTTGTAAAAAAGTATGTCATCTAACTGTATATTTAGCTTTATATGTGATGTTTATAATAAAAGTTGTACTTAAGTCAATGCTAACAGTATGTTATGTGTAGCTTAACCATAAGCTTGCCATACCTACTTCTGTGTGCCAAATATGGATGATATTGTGTACAGCAATGACATGATAGAAAACTATTACATACAAATATGGCAAAAGACTTGTTGAGTAATATGCATCATAGAGATTAATCTCTTGTATATAGCAGCCTAACTATTTCACTGCAGTTATCAATGTGTTCCTTCTAAGAATGGTGGCATATTTGCTAATTATGGGGCGAGGCTTGCATATTGACTGTAACAATGCATGTTATAACTGCTCAGTGAACTCACTCTCAGACTGCTACATTTATTAACATATGCAGACATTTTTGTTTCAACAGCTTCAAACTATCGTGCTATTTTCCTTCCTATAAACTGACCTGGCAATTGATTGGGACCTAGAATGTCTTTCTGAACTAGTAGTATCTGTAGACAGTCATTGTTACATGGAAACAATTCATATGATTCTTATCTCCTGCAAGGAAGCTAGTTATAGCAGAAGTTTACAGGAATGCCTTTATACCCACAGGTCTAAAGAAGGATGACACTGTGCCAGAACTAATCAATTGTTACAGACAAATGAGTGTGATGTCTTAGTCTCAGTTGTGTGGTCATTGTTATTTGGAATGATGGTTACGGTGCTCACAAGTGTTATAGTAAAAGCGTGCAATGCCAGTCCGGTCCATTTAGTAGTATGCTTATATCTGCATGGTAGGTTTGTGAGTTCTAGTCTTAGGTTTCAATTCTGGCCATATCTGAAACACTGACATCTGACTGATGCATAACAGGGTGGTATGATAATAATCTATGTTGAATGTGATATGAAAGACTAAAGTCCTGTCTGCCATTCTGATGATTATGCCATCCTATTGTTATCTGAATGGAAATAAAGAAAACCAAGGCATTATTAAAAAGAGAAATAAATGTCCCACATTACTTTGGCTAAGATTTACCACATCACAAATCCAGTACCTGCACATTCCAGGCTGTGTGTGGGTGAGCATATTATCAGCGGCTGTTGCCACACATTTAGTAACTTCCCTATAAGCCTAAGGCTAAGGCAAATGGACTTACGTGCCATATGTCCTTCTCATTCTAGTTGGCCTGACTCCTTGATGTCATTGAATCATTGTTTTGAGACACTGCAATGTTCACATTTGTCTTATTGATCTTTCTGTCACAGTACTAGTTTAATGCTAAATCTGTGTAATCTGTTTATATGTGCAAAAAGGAAGAAAATAAAAATTCCCCTTACTGTAACCTAAAGGTGTAGGGAGCATGTAGAAAATGTATGGAGAAGGAAAGCCAGGATCTGTGTTGAAGCTATTCTTTTTACTCCATGTTTGTGTGCAACATTCTGAGCAGAGACCATGTCCTAAACCCTGGAGAGACTGACTTTCAGTATGTATAATATGTGGGTAAACAAATAAAATAATGATTATTTTCAGTTAGATATGTCAGCATATTCTATTACCGATTTTTCTATTATGGGATTTCAGTTTAGAAAGCTATGTGCAGTATTGCTATGACACTTGTTGCCATTCATTTTAATCATGCAAAAGTATTACAGGTTTTATTTCTTACCCTAGATTTTTATTGCATTTTTATCTGCAAAGCAGTTAAAACTATTAGAATGAAATTTTACATTGTATAGGAAAACATGAAGTTCAGAGAACTTTATATACCTATCATAATTGGTTACACAGCTGTGGGTTTTTAATTCAAAACATAATTGTTTCTACAGTTTTCAGAAGTAATCCAATCAGAGCAGAGAACATTCATCCATAGACAAAGATTATCTTTATTACTCATTAAGTGTGTGTGAAGTCTGCATGTCCTCCATGTGTTCACTTGGGTTTTTCCATGTATTCCAGTTTTCTACCACTTTCCAAAGAAATGCAGTAGGTGGATTGGACACTCTAAATTGGCTATAAGTGTGAGAGTGCTTGCATGTGTGTATGCATGGAAGAACAACAGTAGCGGGGCTGGCCATGTGGCAGTGTAAACCACGTCTCTAGAGAATTGTCAGTGATGAAGTGACACCCTTACCCCATTTGTAAAAAATGGGAAAAGGGGTTGTGGATGGATATGTATGTATATATCAGAGAGAATATCTCTTTTATGGAAGATTCTTCCTTTGGATGTAAAACATATTGCTCCCTGATACTCTAAATATCATTAGAGTGAATGGATGGACAAACAAAAATAAATCCTGGTTCTGGCCACTCAAGCCTTCATTGAAAGGGTTCAAAACTAGGTATGAATTAGTCATGTAAATGAGTACCTATTATTTGGGATATTGTGGCTGGGCTACTAATAGTCCTCTGGAACAACAGCCTAGTTTTGACCTATGACCCTCAGGCATGATGCATTCACTTTTTTCATCCCATAAACATGTTTCAGCGTAACTTTAAAATAGCCGCACAAGTTAACATTCATTGAAATTAAATGTCTAAGTCATTACACAATTATTTTGTTTTGTTGCTAGATTTTTATCATGTGATTTATGTATTTGCAAAATAAAACAAGCCCCACTTATTTTTTTCAAATGCCGTTTGTGTATGTGGGTTTTGTGTTGCTGTATGAGTGTGCATGTGTAAGTCCATGTGAGTGTGTGCAGTGGAATATCCAGAGTCCACCAAGTTATAAAAATGTTCATAGCTTAATTTCTAAAATTAAAATAATCCACTAAAGTAAAGCAAAAGCATACAAATACTTGCTGATAGTGCCTTTTTAGTTATAATTGAGGAATCCCAAAAACAAGGGTTACAATGACCTCTTAGAAATAAAAGTCCAGTAGTACATCTCCACTGGATTCAAGTGCCCACCACTGGCTCCCTCTTGGAAAATGTCCAGGTCTTCCTTCCACAGACATACAAAATGATTTGTCTATTAGCATCACTATGAGACATACAACTGATGTTATAGGCAACTAGTCCTCCTCCATTAATTGCCATGTTCCCTGGTTTCCTTAGAGCTATAGTTCTTACATTTATGCACCAGCTAATTTCATAACTGGTCTTATTAGCAGAGCCATGCAGTCATCCTCTCTGTCTAATAGAAAAAAAAAGATGTATATAAATTCATGAAGCAAAAGTTTCATGTATCGACTTTTACCTACTTCTTACTCTGTACATCAATTTTAAAGCATCAGTTATATTTACATATAGCATTTACATTATTTTACATAATTTTAGCACACCAGTTTTGTCAAGAAACACCACACTGAACAATTGGCAAAGAAAATGAGGGACTCAGAAATTCAAGGATATAATTGATATGGTTGTTAGGAAAAGCTGGTTCTATTTGTAGATGATATTATTTTATACATGACAAAACCAGAAAGGTACATTACAGTGTTGTGGAACATTTTAAGACAGTTTCAGATCTTCTCAGGATACAAAATTAATGAAGCTAAAACAAAGGCAATAGTGGTAAATTATGTACCCACACACAAATTGGTCCAGCAATATCCATATTTATGGGGGCATGATAAAATGAAGTATTTAGGACTATGGATTAAAAATGACTCTGTGGTGGCAGCTAAGAATACGTGGGAAGAGAATAAGAAGGTAATACAAAAAATGAGAAACTGGAAGTTTTGTTATATGGATATAGATACTAAGATACAAGCCATTAAAATGTTTTTAGTCCCTTTAGATTTATACACAGGTCAGGCATACTTTTATCAACCAGAGGAGAAGTTGTGGATAGCAATTAAAACAGAGTTGAAAGATTTTATCTGGGAAGGGAAGACAGCAAGGGTCAAGTGAGATAAGATGATTCTACCAACAGAATAAAGCGGACTAGGATTACCTAATTTGAGGTGGTATTTTAGAGCAACACAGTTAAGGCTGTTATACATAGCAGAAGCAGAAAACTATAATTCAAAGTGGAAAGAAATGATGCTGACACAGGGAGGAAGCTTAAGAAATAAGGAGAGATTGGGATTTTGGATGCAGACACTTAAGGGGAACAACCAAAATCATACAGAATATTATATTCATAAAATAGCAAGGAGTATTCTAAGAACCAAACCAGCATGAGAATGGGGAAAAGAGATTTTGCCGATAGGGATGATTGTGGTCAGAGATACAGATAACAGGCAAGAGGGGGCTGGAATTTATTGGAGAAAACTGGCAAAGGTACCGACCAAGATATTGGGAGCAAATAACTAGAAAGTGAAAGGTAATAGAATGGGAAGAGGCCCGTAATTTATTTGGGCTGCAGGTAAGAGATTGCCTTCCCTATCAAGGATTGATATTAGAGTATAGGCAACGAGAAAGAAATAGAGGGCTCCTGAATGAAAGACCAGCACTGGTACAGTTTTTAATAGAATCTAGAGCAAAAGCTGCCATTAAAAAAGGAATACTTAGTAAAGCATATACAATATTGCATGATAATTGTAAGAATCAATCAGAGGAGCTTAGAAAGGATTGGGAAACGAGAATGGATAAGCAATTCACAAAGAGACAATGGAGGGATATATGTATATATATATGTATATCTCCCAAATATGCAACAAAGTCTAGAAGATTTAGGATCTTTGCCTGGAAGTGTTTGCATAAGCATTTTTATACCATAAGTAGACTCCAAAAAATTTTTCCTCAGGTGGATAGCAAATGTTGGAGGTGTGATGGGCAAGAAAGAGGTAGCTGGGGATCCTATTTTTTGAGAGTGTAATGAAATGGCAGACTTTAAGGATTCAAAAAACCAAGTACTGCAGAAGTCAAAGTGGTAAACCAAATGGAGCTTGAATAAAGAGATTTAATGAAGCGCTTTTCATCTGCACTATGTGCAAACTTCTTCAGAAAAAGTGTTAACATTCAAAAACACATATAAATAGATTCAGGTTTTACTAATTAACCAATCCAATTAAAATAAACCAAATCCTCCACCTTCTTAAAGACACAATAAAAACTAGATATTTAACTGTCATGACATGCAAAGTAACTGGTAAATAAAATGTTAAAGTCTAACTACATATTATGAAAACCAATAAAACAAGTATATACATATAATGTAATACAAAAAGTTAATTAACAAAATAACTTAAAAATTCTCATGTAACCAACAATGTTTAAGTACGCTTGCCATTGTTAGTAATGCTGCTAAAAAAATCAGCGTCACCTCTTTAAGCTTCTCAGTTTCAATATGCTACTTAATGAACATGATTCATTCAAACCTGGAAAATTGTAAGCGTTGAGTCTGATCTGCCATGTTAATTCTAATTCCTCTAACTGTAAGGGTGAGGGGGCTCCCCTTGTATCGTGGTGAATTTGATCAATAACTAAAAATTTGAAGCTATGCTCAGTGTGACTAATAATGTGATTAGCAAGTGCATTGTCCTGCTTTTTCTTACTGATGGCATATTGATGCTCATACATTCTTTCACGGAGCTTCTGCTCCGTTTTACCTACATAAAAGCAGGACATCTTTGGCACACAGCTAAATAAACAACCATTTTTGAGTTACAATTAGATATAGATTTTAACTTATATTCTATGCCCTGCACTGTAAACCTATTAGTCTCTAGTATGTACCTACAAAAATTACAACTTTGACATTTGTACGTCCCTACTGTTTTCGGATAAATATGGCTTTGATGTTCCAGGAGTGATTTCAAATTTTTACCCCACCTAAATGTGACACTAGAGTTAGCACCCATTTTGTTATAAATACTGGGGTTAATTTTGAACAAACCCCAGTTCTTCCGAATAATATCTATACAGATGTAACTATGCATGTTGTATGTAGTAATAAACCTTGGTCCTGGGTTACTTAATGTGGCAGAAATGTAATCCACATTAACAGGCGTTGTAACTTCAAAGTTAGTCACCTGTTCTGTCTGCATAAATTTAATACCCAAAATAGGTTTGTACATACCATTCAACCTTTTATACTTGACTTCATCATTCAAGTCATCTAACATAGTTGTAGGGTACCCTCGATGAACAAACATACTTTTCAATAATTGACACTCTTCGCAAAAATTGGTGTCACCATGGGCTCACCCTGTCGGGTAAGTATAGCCAATTTAGTAATGGCTTATTGGGAATCTGAGTATGTGTTTAAAAACCTAATCCTTATGAACCACATAGTTTTTTACACACGTTATTTGCATGACATTTTCATCCTACTTAACGGTGATGTTGAGATCAGCAAAATGGTGTTAGACCAATTTAACGCATCTACACATTTTTGCTGTTTGCTTCTACATACAGTATGGAAGCAATTGCTTATCTTGACATTTGGTTAACTAAGAACAGTGAACTGAACAGCTTTGTGGCAAGTATTCATAGGAAAAACACATACTCAAATTCCTTTTTGCATTTTTTAAGTTGCCACCTATATTATCAGAAGCGGTCAGTCATCAAGGGCCAGCTAGTTAGAGCGGCACGTATTGTGAGTCAGGAAGAGGATTTTGAGAAGAGTGTCAATTATTAAAAAGTATGTTTGTTCATCGAGGGTACCCTACAACTATGTTAGATGACTTGATAGATGAAGTCAAGTATAAAAGTTTGAATGGTATGTACAAACCTATTTTGGGTATTAAATTTATGCAGACAGAACAGGTGACTAACTTTGAAGTTATAATGCCTGTTAATGTGGATTACATTTCTGCCACATTAAGTAACCCTGGACCAAGGTTTATTACTACATACAATATGCATAGTTACATCTGTATAGATATTATTCGGAAGAACTGGGGTTTGTTCAAAAGTAACCCCAGTATTTATAGCAAAATGGGTGATAACCCTAGTGTCACATTTAGGAGGGGTGGAACATCAACGCCATATTTATCCGAAAACAGTAGGGATGTACAAATGTCAAAGTTGTAATTTTTGTAGGTACATACGAGAGACTAATAGGTTTACAGTGCAGGGCATAGAATATAAGTTAAAATCTAGATCTAATTGTAACTCAAAAATGGTTGTTTATTTAGCTGTGTGCCAAAGATGTCCTGCATTTTATGTAGGTAAAACGGAGCAGATGCTCTGTAAAATAATGTACGAGCATCAATATGCCATCAGTAAGAAAAAGCAGGACAATGCACCTGCTAAGCACATTATTGGTCACACTGAGCATAGCTTCAAATTTTTAGTTATTGATCAAATTCACCACGATACAAGGGGAGCCCCCTCACCCTTACAGTTGGAGGAATTAGAATTGACATGGCAGATCAGACTCAACGCTTACAATTTTCCAGGCTTGAATGAATCATGTTCATTAAGTAGCATATTGAAACTGAGAAGCTTAAAGAGGTGACGCTGATTTTTTAGCAGCATTACTAACAATGGCAAGTGTACTTAAACATTGTTTGTTACATGAGAATTTTTAAGTTATTTTATTAAATAATGTTTTGTATTACATTATATGTATATACTTATTTTATTGGTTTTCATAATATGTAGTTAGACTTTAACATTTTATTTACCAGTTACTTTGCATGTCATGACAGTTAAATATCTAGTTTTTATTGTGTCTTTAAGAAGGTGGAGGATTTGGTTTGTTTTAATTGGATTGGTTAATTAGTTAAACCTGAATTTATTTATATGGGTTTTTGAATGTTAACACTTTTTCTGAAGAAGTTTGCACATAGTGCAGATGAAAAGCGCTTCATTAAATCTCTTTATTCAAGCTTCGTTTGGTTTATCACTTTGACATCTGCAGTACTTGGTTTTTTGAATTTGTTGTTTGTATGCTCTTTTTGGTTCAGACTTTAAGGATTCCCTGCAGACTGCTCTGCTGGAGATGGTGGGTGAGCAGATTGGAATGATTGGAGAGATGATTTTTTGGAGATATGCTACAGTATCGGAATTGCCTAGACATAGTAAATCATTGCTGAGTCTAATTATGGCAGCTGCCAAAAAAAGCTATTACTGGAAAATGGAAATTAAAGTCTAGATCAACTTTACTAGAAGTAATGAATATAGTAACAGAGATAAAACAACTGGAACTGGGATCTTTAGAAAAGAGAAGGAACAAATTACACAGGAAAAAAATGGGAATTGTAAGAACAATATATGCAGAGCAGGAACAAGGTTTAAGAGGCAGTATTTGAATGAGCCATATAATGCTTAACTGACAATGACTGGATAGTTTATAAGTGATGTATAATGTTTGCAACTACAGTTGTTTCAATGGTGTCTGTGATGTAAACTGCAACTAAAGTGGTATCATTTTGTATGTTTTTCATTTATATAAATGTAAGCTTGCCTTTGTCATATGTGAAAATGTAATAAAGATGTTTGGAAAAAAGAGAAACAGCACACTGTGTTACAGTAAGTCTATCTGTCACTGTCACTCACTCACTATCTCTCTCTCTACACACACACACACACACACACACACACACACACACACACACACACACACATATATATATATATATATATATATATATATATCTATATATATAAATGAGTGTACTCCCTATAGTCAAACACACACATTGAAACTACATTGATCAATCTAAAATATTGAAAGTCATAACACTGAAAAAAACAAAATACACACGAGAAACATTAAGGCAGATTTAATAAACCTTACACGATCTGGTAAGACCATGTGCATGTTGCGCATGAAGCGCACATGGCAGTGCACTGTTTTGCATTCAGTAAGCAGCTCTACACACCACCATGGTAAACACTGTGGCATGCAAATCACAACCTAAGCAGTGGAATGTATGCTAATCAACCAGTCCAAGATGGAGGAGCTATTCAAAAGCTATAAAGCAATCATGTAGACTCAGTGCTGGTTTTTCCTGTGAATTCCAAAACCGATTGGAATACAGCCAATGAAACGAGTCTACACAGGAAGGATGTTAGGGGCTGCTGTTGTGTATGTGCAACAGGCTGAAGTCAATGCTATTGCTGCTGCTGCTAGTAGACCACAGCCAAGAAGGAGAACAGTTTTCAGACCCTGGTTAACTTATCACATCCTGAATGAGGTGGAAATTGTAGAGTGCTACAGGGTACATAAAGACACACCACAGGAACTCTGCAATGTCTGTCATCCTCAACTCAGACCCAAAGCAAACTAAGGGGAACCAATAGCAGTGGAAACAAAAGTATGTGTAGCACCCAGAATATTAGCTGCAGGAATCTTTCATAGACCAACAGGGAACATACTGGGTGTGTCACAGGCATCAGCATCCAGGATCCTCCATAAATTCCGGAATGCTATGTTCCAATATGGCAGTGACCACACATATTTTACCTGTACTCCTGAGGACAAGGCCACAAATATGTAGGAATTCTACCCTGTAGCACACTACCCTGAAGTACTGGGTGCCATAGATTGTACACACACATAGAAATCAAGGCACCACCTGGGGAACAGGGAAGGGTATACATAAATAGAAAATGCTTTGACTCCATTAGCTGCCAAGTCATGTGTAATGCTAAGGGAAGCTTCTTGAATGTTTGTGCTAGCAACCTAGGCAGTTACCACTACTCACATATTTGGCACATTTTCCAACTGTATCAGATGTTCACTAGTGGTGATATCCCACAGGGACATTTACTGGGGGATGCAGGTAATGCATTGGAACTGTGGCTGATGATTCCCATCAGAAATGCACGCACACACTGAAGAATGCCATAAATAGGCACACACGCAAACCAGAAATACTATAGAGCATGTGTAAGGACTGCAGAAGTCATGGTTCTGGTGCTGAGATACATCTGGGGGAGCCCTGCAGTACAATCCATGTACATGTAGTGAAATCTTCACTGTCTGTACCATGCTTCGCAATATAATCCTGAGAAAGCAGCTTCAGCAGGATCAACAAGGGGCCCACATCCCACTACCAATGGCAAGATCACCATAGCCACATGCAGGTGAGGAGTCAGAGAGGGAAACAGAAGCTGCTGTGAGTGTAGGCAGATGTAGGTGTGCTTAATATGCCCCTGCATGGGCTAAGAGGTAGCACATAGTGCACTCATTCACAACCTAAGAGGCTTAAATCTTCATCCTATGCACATACATATAGTAACCTTGATGCCAGGCAATGCTCACAATCTTTACCTACCCCTGTAATGACTGTTTCAGACTTTACAACCCTCAGAAGATTCTGAAAAATACTGATACAAAAAACTGTTTAGAATCAGTCAACTGTCTAACTTTCTAACACTAAATATGTCAAAAGTACAATTAGCTAAACAACATCACAAACACAGATGTACTGAGCACTAAGTCAGCTATGGACCCTGAGCATCAGACACAAAGCTTATGTATCCCTGAATCCAAAAGCTAGGCCAGTGAGACAGAATGAGTTTTAAGCTTTATGGCTGAACCATGTAACTGTTGCATGTGTCTGTATTAGCCCACCAGGTGAAAATGGTATTTGAGTGTCTGCAAGAACACAGTCAAGCTCTGTGCTAGCTCTACATCTTGGTATGTCAGACAGGAGTGAGCCATGCATGGTAGAAATGGCAGCTCATCGTTGTTGTACCCAACCACAAGAACTGGCTTTGCCACATCCATACTCAGGGTCAGATGCACTGCTGCTACCTGAATATGACTGATGTCTGCTGAATGAGCTCCCCTCATGAAGATTCCCAGGACCATGACCCCATGGCCTGCCATGTCTGGGTGTGGACACCACAACCACTGATGCAGCAGTGGAAATAGTGCCACTATGGGAGCATGATTGGGCATGGCCACATTGGCTAAAATAAGATTATGTGGCTGACCTGCACCCACATGGATGTCATCCCCTCCCAGACGTTCCATCACAGAACCTCCCATTCCAATGAGTCATTCATCCGATCCACTGAACAGGCAACATGGTGGAGGCAGTCATGCATGCCACTCTGTGACACATTTACAACCCTAAGCATTTCTTTGGAGGACCTATTGGAACATGCCTGCACATCCATGATGGCCCTAAACATACGTCAAGTGGCATGGGAAGGCACACCTGAATCAGGCAGAGTTTGGACAGCAGACCTCCTCCAAGCATCCCTAACAATCCTCCTGCATGGCACCTTGCCCACACTTTGTCTATGGCCAGAAAAAAACATGCAGTGAAGCTGCAGTAACCATACTGTCCTGATTGGGTGTCTTACCCTCCGTCCAATATGTGAGGGCTGACTGGAATGAGTTGGCATAGGCCTACTGACTGTGTTTGATGGAATTACAGGAGATGGCTGAATGTCAACCTCAGTGTCAGATTCAACCTCTGCATCCCCTACTTGCTTCTGTTTGGCCGCCATCATCAGAGTCTGCTGATACTCTGACATCAGGTGGTAGGAGTCCCACACGTCCACTGTCAGGATTACTTGTGATAAGCAACATACACAGGAAAAAATAATATTTACATTATTATAATCCAATATATGCTAACAAACTAACAGTGGTGCCACTGTTACAGACAGTACAGTGTTACATACAACAGTCCTGACACCCACATCACAAACTAAATATTTCTTTGAACTGTTCATCAGTACTGACATTGGCCTACCACGTGCAGATGATTGTGGGCTCCCTATGCTAGATGGTCCTAGAAGAAGTTAAGCAAAAGGTAAGGACACCATCATCAGAATGAACAGTACCACAGAGGATTAAAACCTTTTGAACTTTATATATACATTAATGATACATTTAACAAGAACTTGGATAGCATGTCCACTCCTAGCCATGTATAATCAACCAGAATGTGTAGTTAACTGCATCAATCTACAACTACCCCAAAACAAAATTAATGTTAAATAGTACTGCTGCGAATATTTTACTATACAAGAAGTATTTAACAATTGAGATACAGACTTACAGTTTGAAGAAGCAACAGTTTTGCTGTGAAAGCGCTAACTTTGTAAATTAAATCTTTTATTTTACAGCTGTGTTGGTCAGCTTTATATATTTTTATTTTTATTTTACAACTGTATATTATTGCCATTTAGTATCCTCACAGATTTTGTCGCCTCACAGTTAGACGTTGCCCGTTCAATTCTCAGTTAGAGCGTCTTCTGTGTGGCGACATGCGTGAACGGGCGTTCCTTCATTGAAGGTTGTGCGTTAGGGCCGGCAAGCCAGCACATAACCAACCTATAAAAACTCTACTACCAATCATTAGCAGACCGGAGTTCCGCTGTGGCGACCCCTAACCGGGAAAAGCTGAAAGACACAAACACAAACAGATTTTAAGGACAATGATACAGAATGCCTTACAGACTGCATGTCTCATATTACTGGTCATATAAGACATAAATGAGGAACAAACACAGAGAGATAAAACAGCTGCATTTATGCAAGCAATGGTCATAAATGGTTGTGTGATCACTAGTGCACTACAACTGAAATTAATACATGTACAAACAACTGTCATAAGTTTTGTTAGTACTGTGGATGATGTTGCAGTTGTTTGTATGCACAATGATTTTAGTTCTCTGCTGCAAAGCTGTTTGTGTGGCAAAGAGGGATAAGACACTGTTATTGTGTTTTGAAGGTCCATTGGAGTAAGAGCTCAAATCCAGACTTGTGAAAAATATTTCATGTGTACCAGCATAAATTTTGTAGTGTTGTATATTTAATAGATTTATTTTCTTCATTTCACCTAATTTTCCCTTTTTTGTTTTTTTTTAATGCCAGTGTTTAAGTGATGCATGGCTTAGCACAAACAAGGGAAACAGAGAAACACAATAAATGTCAGGTTTAGCTGTGCTTGTCTCATTTGTGCAATGCTTAGCATTGCACAAACCTGGACTAGTGGCCCACACAGAAAGCAGATAGAACACCTGCAGACAAGGTGTAGACAGTGTAAAGGTAAAAAAAGATATATTGTTGCAAGTTTTGCTTTCTATAGCACAACACTCTAAGCAATGTTGTGCAGCACTTAGCAAGCTTCCCCAACACCTGCAATCATCAAACTCCTGCAGATAGAATGCAGGCAGTCAACAATTTCAAAGCAGATGCATTCTAGTATTTATGATGGGTTCTGTGTAAACATGCTAAGTTTTGTTGCACAGTTATTAACACACAGAACTTAAGAAGGAATAGGGAATTATGCAACTGTTTTATAACCATTTCTTTAGCAACAGGTGTAAGTGTAGGGCTGTAATACAGATTGTCCTGGGTTCTAATACAGGGCGTTCAACATATTTTTACTGTTGTGACAGTCCAGTTTATAGTAATGAACAGGAAAATATACAAGTGTTATTTAAATATTCCTGTGGCTACAGGTGTAAGTGTAGGGCTGCCATACACATGGTCCTTCGGTCTAATATTGGAAATTACAAACATTTCTACTGTTGTTCTATTTCACATTATATTACATCTCACTTATAACACTTTACACATGATTATAAATAGAAGAGCTGATATGAATTATATGCATGAAGGTTCAGATGTATGACTGAGTATATACTTTCTACTATGTTTCTGTAAGTATAATTCTACTATCTGGACTTAGATGGCCTTCATACTTAAATAAGACACAAGCACAACTGAATCTATATACAAGGACCTTGTCATGTCACACACATACATGGTTAATACCTAAAATTGCCATCTGTATTTATGAATGATTCATGACTATGTCTAAGAAGCACTTCTTGTGCGGAAAAGATGAAAATCATCACTATGGAAGAAAATGTGTTGTCCCTTATGTATAGGTTTGAATCTCGTACTGTAAAAATCAATTTTAGCAGTGAATAAAGCCAACCAAACATGTGTCAGGTCAGGACATTCATGCCTGCAGTGCATATCAGCAAAGTTAAATCTCCTAACAGTTACAGCAGCAGACACCTCTCAAACTAATGTTAAGTGTCAGATTAACATTCCAGTTTCCAAAACTGCTTTCCTCTCTGTTTGGCACTACTTTTCTCCACTTAACATCTCACAAACGCTTTTGGCATTGTTGCTTGGGTTTGTGCACTACCAGTAAACATGATAATAGCAACTGGTGGTAAATCATTATTTGCTATTGCTCTACTTTTGGGATTATACATGTCTGGTATTAGAGGGGATGGTGCCCAATTTAGGGTACAGAGGTGGGGAGTTCAGGAGTCCCGAATATTTATTAGACTCCTGGTAAAGTGCAACAGCCACAGACGTCTACTGGGGGACTATTCTGGCTCCAAGTACAAGACTGAGGCTTGAAATAGTCTGGCCAAGATTGTATCCAGTGCAACTAGAATCTCACGCACTGGAGAACAGTGTAGGCACCACTTCAATGACATAAAAAGGTGCAAGATGGATACACTCAACCAGTGGTTGGATGAGTTTCAAACTAGTGACATCCCACAGTTGTGTAAGTATGATAATAATGAGAATTTATAATACATAGGAAGCTAAATATAGACAAGACTGGTATGCATAATACTCTTTTGTTCTGAAATTGAGTCAAATAGGCAGGCTCTTGCTAATCATCTGGAGATACCAAGGGAAGCAAGTGGTATGCATGCAGCACAATAGAAGTGTTATTGTAGCTTTAAAAGTCAAATATAAATGTGTTTGCTTCTATACAGTAGTAGTAAAGTAAGCATGCATATCCTAACTGTAAAAAAGTATGCATGTATAAGTATGTAACACAAACCAACTTTAGGAGTCAAGTGTAAGACTATAGTCAGAGGTTGTGAGTTCAAATGCCATGAGTGACAACTGTTCTAAACTGCAGTTCTTTAATAATATTACATAAATTAAAATTTATACAAGTAGCACAAATGCCCTGCTGTTAATTGTAATCTGTATAATTGGACCAAGCATATGTGATGTACATTGCAAGGATTACTTTGAGCAATCCACAATTATAGTTTGTAGTTCTTAGGGTGTATACTTAAATGTAATACTTCAGATAAAATAGTTATATAATTGTGATAATGCATTTTATGTCACATATAATGGTACCAATTTTATCTCTTTTTTTCTCTCACCCCAACCCTTATCTCTCTCTTTTTTTTATTACATGTCATCAAAATATCTCCATGTCATCCATCTGTAACAAATCACTAAATACTAAACAGCACAGTGAGGTAGGCCAACCCCAGTGGGTCAGCCTGCCCCCACTCCACCAGCTCCAGCAATGATGCCCACCACATCTGGGACCCAACCTGGCAGTACTGCCTCTGCTGTCCATGCACTACCTGCACCCTCAGATAGCACTAACCTGGTGGCCGGTGCTGTGGCACCTTCCAGAACTACTGGTAGATGCTGTTTAAACATGCTGTGCTATATCAACAGACTGTAACACGATAAAGGTAAAGTATGATTTCACTGCATTATCACTACTTATTTAAAAGTATTATATACAACTGGATTCAAGCCTTGTATCATCTGGGCTCAAAAAGAAATGCGTCAATGTATTTACACCTGCCACAGAGTCAGCTAAGCAGCAGTTGTGTTTCATACACTCAATACTAACTCTCATAATTTAAGCAATGAGACTGCTTAACTATGTGCAAGCAGGGAAAGCAGTAGAAATGTGTTTCTGACATGCAGAAACACTTTGCCAACCATTGTGCAAATCTGCTTCTTGCCAGTGCACTATGCAAAGTAAATAATAGCATGTATTACTTTTGTTTACTGTCCATTTAGTCTTCATTGCCATGAAACTACATGGAAAACAGAAAAAAAAATGTAAGGCCGTATCTAAGAAAATGTCACAAATTTACAATGCAGCCATCTGTTTCCTCCTCCCATACACTGCTACCCTGATCTCTCAGTATTTGTTCACAAATGTATCAACTACATTGCATAAATTAATAACAAATGTTGTGTTATATACCATGCATATCTTTAGAATAACAATACACATTCAGATTTTCCACTGCTTGTAGTAATGTGGACACATCTTTGCATAAAATTTGTAAAGCTGTCTCTTAAAATATATCTACACACTGGAACACAATCACCAAATACTACACATTGCACACTCATCAATCTGCTAACATGCAGAACTGGAAATATCTTGGCAGTTGAACATGTCTACAAATCCATTTCATGCAGGCCTCCCAACATGTTTTCTCCAACATCCAGTGCTGATGTCATTCACCATAGGTTGTCCTGCAGCCTTGTAAACATCAGACTTGTGTCATTTTGCTTGCATAAAGTATTGAGCTCTCTAGTCTGTGTACTTAGGATATCTGTTCTCACTGCAGTCAACTGAGAGGTGTTTTTGTGTGTGTGTGTGTGTGTGTGTGTGTGTGTGTGTGTGTGTGTGTGTGTGTGTGTGTGTGTGTGTGTGTGTCTAGTCAGAGAAGCATACATGTGTACCAAGCAGTTATTTGTCCAATCCCAAGGATTGACAATATTTTGATACTTGCATATGCTTACACATCCATTTCATGCAGGCCTCCCAATACCTTCTCTCCAACATCCAGTGCTGATGTTATCCACCAAAAGTTATGCTACAACCTTGCAAAAGTCAGACTTGTGCTGTGGTGCTTTTGTAAAGTACTGAGTTCTCTAGTCTATGTACTTAGGTAGGGGTTCTGTACTCACTGCAGTTAACTGGGACGTGTGTGTGTGTCTGTCTGTCTAGTCAGAGGAGCATAAGTGTTTATCTGACAGTTACCACTCCAATCCCATGGATTGACAATATTTTCACACTTGCACATGTTTACACATCCATTTCTTGCAGGCCTCCCAACATCTTCTCTCTAGCATCCAGTGCTGATGTCATCCACCATAAGTTGCCCTGTAGCCTTGTAAACATCAGGCTTGTGCCATGGTGCTTTTGTAAAGTACTGAGTTCTCTAGTGTGTGTGTGCTTAGATAGGTAGGGATTCTGTTCTCACTGAAGTCAACTGGGGTGTGTGTGTGTGTGTGTGTGTGTGTGTGTGTGTGTGTGTGTGTGTGTGTGTGTGTGTGTTTGTGCACTTGCTCGACATTACAGAGAGTATTTTACACCAGCACGTGGGACACTGCTATTAGCATTTTCTCCTCACCAGAAACTGCTGATGTCATTGCGTATAAACTGTTGTGTGATATACTCTCAAAGTCAGACTTGAACTGTGGTGCCTGCCTTAAATATGGAGTTCTCTAGTCATTGTACTTAGGTAGAGGTTCTGTTTTCACTGCAGTCAGCTGGGGTGTGTGTGTGTGTGTGTGTTTGTGCACTTGTCTGACATTACAGAGAGCATTTTATACCAGCATGTCAGACACTGCTATCAGCGTTTTCTCCTCACCAGACACTGCTGATATTGTCACCTATAAACTGTTGTCTGATACACTCTCCAAGTCATACTTGAGCTGTGATGCCTGCCTTAAATACAGAGTTCTTTATTTGTTGTACTTAGGTGGAGGTTCTGTTCTTACTGCAGTCAACTGGGGTGTGTGTGCATGTTTGTGCACTTGCTTGACATTACAGAGAGCATTTTACACCAGCATGTGGGACACTGCTATTACCATTTTTCCTCAACATACTAAGCTGATGTCATCAGCTATAGCTGATTTATGTATTTGCAGTATACCCATCAGAGGAGGGTTACAGATGGGCCTGTAGGCTAGGCACACGTAATTTCATCCTATACAATACAGATTAAAGTGACAGGCTTTCAGTCAACCCACATACATCATGGCATGGTTTGTAGGCCCTGCATTTTCTCCAGCTGCTGCAGATGTCTGGTGAGGGACATGCAAAAGGGAGCATTATACTATATTAGTGTTCTGATGAGGTTTGAGTACAGTGCTGTTATAGCATCCTCAGATCTGGATACAATGGTCTGACTTATGAGGTGCATGACCTGGCCTTTCCATACCACTGTGGACACTTGCTGGTTGAAGTTTAGATTGCTATTTACAGTATGTGTGTTTCCAGGTCTTACATCACTAGGTTTCAGCATAGGGGCACTGTTGTCAATGCTGTAATTAGCAGGGAATTCCATTTTGCAGAAGACCAAAATAATGACACATTTTTGCATTTATTTGTACACCATGTGGCTTTGGCACCAATCATTTGTCTGTATTAGCCCCTCCTCTAGTATGTTATCATTATTGGTGGACTCAATGATTGCATCCAATATGCAAGAATCAGCAAACTTGGTAACCCAAAATCTGTATACTTTTGCCTGGACTGTCAAGAAATATATTCCATAAAGTTATGGGCCAAACACAGATCCTTGGGGTATGCCAATGGTGACAGCTATACTGGTAGAGGTTGAGTCACCAACTTTCACAGTATGTTTTCTATCAGTGAGCCAGTTGGTTAATCATCTAGTGATGTAAGGATGGTAGAGTTTCTCAATGATACCTGAGTGGGTAATTGTGCCAAAACCCTAGGCCAGATTAAGATAGGCATTATGTACTGTCTTACCTTGATCCAGCCCAATCACATGGAATCAATGGGCTGTGACAACATCGCTAATCACCTATAGCATAACTCAGCACATACAGCTACCTGACACGGTTGGATATACATGTCAACACACTCTTGACATGGACTATGTTCCCATAGACGGGTGTACATCAGCATGCATCCATCTGAGTTGGGGGGGGGGGCAGCACCTGATGTATGCATGTATAGACACATTCTGACTCTCCTCATCTGTGAGGTAGACCAACATGTCATCGTGGACCTTTTCTAAAGGGACACTAGTTATATCCCAGCTGTGTGCAACAGACATGTGTAAGTTGTTAATGCTACATCCATGTATGTTACATCTGTTAGATGTACTCAAAGAGGTCATTAAGGGCATGCATGATGACAACACTATCATCCTGTGGAACTTTGACCAGGCCAAGGCATTTGACACAAATCCACACTGAGGTATTCACTCAACACTGTCAGATGTGGCCATAAACACCTATATCACTGAGTGGGTAGACCAGTTGATCACATATATGGCATCTAAATATGTTGACGTGTGTGATATGACAGATATCTCTGGTCCAGTGAT